>NW_007735271.1:19081-23201 GCF_000696425.1 Galeopterus variegatus | reverse complement strand
GCAAATGTCCACTTTATATTTCAAATATAGATACATGTGTATTTAACATTTATTGGGTTTGATACATGCCTGATATTGTGCAAGCTGCAGGATATCACTATATTAAAAAAAAAATTAAAACCTTTTAGTTACATTTTGTAAAACTTTCTGTTTATGAACCCTAGATTTAGCTTTGCATTTTTCTCCAATTGAACATATTTGTTACCTACTTCTTTTAAATGAATATAAATTTTTGTCAAATATTTTCTGAATGTTAGACAAAATATGTTACAACTCTAAACCATTCTTTACTATGTTTATCATTAGATTTTTGGAAGCTAAATAAAAAACTATAATATGCCTTGTATTTTCCTTCTTTTTGAAAAAATTGATAGTATGTCTTTAAACATGAATTCTAATCCAAACATAACTATATTATTAGGTTACAAAAAATTCTGTTCAAGTACCGAAGTATATTCTCTCGGATAATGAGCCTAACTCCCAGACTGAATTAAAACTTAGATAGGAATATGCAAAGATAAACTTACCTAGCAGGAACATGAGTAGTTATTTCTACAATAAATGCCTTCTTCCATCACTATTACCCCCGTGGAGGTAGAGGGCTCAGGAACATTAATCTAATTCAGTATTTGGGAAATATTCTTAATGAACACATGAATTTGGTCACCTCCCCTACATACTCCTCAATTTATATTCTCTAACTCATAAATAGCATCAACCTTCCAGTTTTCCCAAAATGGAAACCTCAAGCTATTCCCAAGTCCTGTCCCAAGAAATTCATTTTCTTCTTCACTTCTTCCTTAATTCAAAAGCCCACCTTCTCAACTGGACTAAGGTGGGAGCTGCTAACAGCTGTCCCTCTCTCTGGTCCACTCTGCTCCTTCCCATCTGTCCTCACTACACCCATATTATAAATCTGACTTGTCGTTCCCTGTGTAAAAACCTGTTAAGTTCCTCCACTATCCAGAGAATCTGGGCTGTTCTTTCTAAGGAATTCATATGGAGAGACTCATGGTTTCTGCACCAGTCTTTTCAGATCCAGGCATTAATAAAAGCAATGACATGGGTTTTAGTAAATATTTTTCCTCCACTATCCAGAGAATCTGGGCTGTTCTTTCTAAGGAATTCATATGGAGAGACTCATGATTTCTGCACCAGTCTTTTCAGATCCAGGCATTAATAAAAGCAATGACATGGGTTTTAGTAAATATTTCTACTACAAATTTCTTACTAATGCATACTTTTTAAATATTTAGAATTGCTTCAATTATAGTCTTAAAGTCCTTCAGAAATATATATGTACATATCATATAGTATATGTATTATATATACATTACATATATGTATACATTTACATTTTACTTTGTTTTGAAAAATTTGAAAAGTATGCTTTAAATCTTAGTAGTAATCCAAAGACGGTCATCTTATTAGGTTGCAAAAAATGTGGCTTAAATACCCTAGTTTATAATTCAGCAAAGTGCTTAGAGGAGGCATGGTAGGAATGATGAATGGTAAAAGATGGTATTATTACTCAAGTCTCATTTGTGACAGTTGACTTCCGTGGTATTTATCTTACATTTTTCTTTTTGGCTATGTGTGTGAGTGCAATACACTTTATGTATTAGCATCGGTCCATCTATTATTATATTGGCAGCAGGAGATTTTCATTGATTAGTTTCTCTCTATTTGTTTTTTCTTTCTCTAAACCTTCATGCTGTAATGCAGAAGATTTATTTTCAATGATTTATTAAAATGTAATTCTAAGGTGACTCCTTATCAAAGAAGTAATCTGCAGGCTATCTTTGTTTAAACTTGCAACCTGCTTTGTCAAGGAAAACTGCCTATGAAATTTTCATTATAATAGACAGCTTTTCATAATGAATGAAAAACAGCTATTATGATTGAAAACAAATTGCTCCGAAACATATTCTTTGAAACAATGTGCTACTTAATTGTATTATGGAGGAGGGGGAGGCAAAGGCAATTCTGTTTAATTGGTTACATTTTTCAGTTCTATAAATTAATTTGCACTACCCAATATCACTTAATTTTTCCCTAGGAAAGCTTTTGCTTGCCCTAGCAATATTATAACTGCTAATTCAATTACACTGAAATTGTTTAATAGAAAATATAATTGCTTATTCATACAGAATACCCATTAAAGAAGTGCAAAAGCGTGAACCTGAGGGTTACTGCATATTAATACTTTGGGAATAAAGATGGAAATGTTGTGCAGAGAAGGTGCTGGCTGATCTTTAATTGTTCATCACCTGCCTCCAAAATAATATGAATGGACCCAAACTAAATGACCACTCATTACAAGTTTCAATTTAGGAGCTTGGCTGGGGTCAGCAGATTGCTTATGCTGATCGCAATGATTTGAAGTTGTGATTACCATAAGCAATTTAAATTTTATTGATCTCCCCTTCTGAAAGTTGTAATTGAGCATAGATGTTGGACCCAGAGCTCTCCAAACTAAATTGTACTCTGAAGCCCTTGCTGGAATCCTGCAAGAATCAATAAGCAGTCAGTCACATTAACAATGAAATAGGTCTATTAACATACGGTGCTATTGGTGAAACTTTATTTAGGAAGGGTGTTAGTTCACTTCATTGTTTTATCAATGAATCTTGGCTGTACAAGGAAAAGGATTGCTTTAATATGTGTAATAAGCTTGTATGAAAATGAAATTATATGTTATAAATAGATGCAATATGACTAGGTAGGCAGTTGAGTCCTTATATGAGAGTCATTGTGATTCATATCATCACTTTACTGTAAACAGAGGTTTCATATGACTGGAATTGCTGCTTGCCTGCTGCAGTGCTTTGCAGTAATTCGGAATTTTTATTCCTCTTTATTAGATACAAGGTTTCCCTCCATCAAGGTTAAGTACATCTTCAAGTCTCCATGTTCAATGGTAAGTAGTGGCTTGTTAGGGAAGCTATATGACTTACCCTGCTGAGCCAGAGAGAGAAAGCTGGGAATTCTAACAGAAATCTAAGTAGTTCCAAGCAATCCGAGACAGTATTTTATAACCAGAGCACTACTGAGCTTGGTTAACAACTCAGTCTACTTATTATCAAATTATAAAATGCTTAAAAATATGAGTCTATTGAAACTTTATGACAAACAGAGCACTGGGGATAAGATTTGTCAGTTTTGAGGGTGATTAAAGAAATGATTCCAAGAGTTTATTTTTCTAAAATTAATTATTTCCTTCTTTCATTCACTTCCTTCTTACTTCCTAATCAAATGATGGATATGAAACCGTTGAGGATTCCTAACCTTCTGTAAATTTTCAATCTCAAGGATAATAATACCACCATCTTAGAAACTTCCTGCTGATCCCATGAGTTTTGGAGTGTCTGGATGACCTACCACATGAGGAGGAATAAAATGGGATCAAAACCTTTCTGTACTATATTTATTACCCTAATTACTATAGATAAACCTTACTTCCCTCCCGCCTGTGGACAGCCTAGTTCACAGGTGATAGTCTCCCTTAAGACATCTAGGTCATGGATGCTGCAGTCCCTTATTACTTAGGAGTTAATGTAATCATAGTACATGTAGCCAAGTTTGATTTTTGGATCTTCCTTACAAATACTGATGTCTAGTTTGACTGGGGTCAGGATTGGCCAAGAGGTGGGAATAGAATGTCAGATCAAGAGCAAGGGAGTAAGGTAGAGATCTTATCTGATTCAGAATGTGGTGCAGGTTTTTACTAGAATATCTCAGAGAATAATTCTGGAACTCAGCTTGTCAATGACATCTTTTGCCCTCATGACCTTGATGATATATACAAAGTCCAGCAAGAATTTTACTTTAAATATGGCCTTGGGTCATATGTCTCTCCTTATGGGGAATCCCTACATGGGAGCTTTGTTTGAACAATCTAAAACAGGAATAATGACCCACATAGAGCTATGGTAGAAGCATATTTTAGGAATCTGAAGCCTACATTTTAAAACCACTTATATAAATAGAAGGTTAATGAATTGGAAGTGTTACTTAATCTCTTTCTTTCCTCAGTGTTATAAAGATAACAGAAGACACCTCATATATAGGGTTGATATAGAGATTAAATGAGAAGAAATTTAGTGGAGTGCCTGGCGCA
>NW_007735271.1:17004-18669 GCF_000696425.1 Galeopterus variegatus | reverse complement strand
CTCATATATAGGGTTGATATAGAGATTAAATGAGAAGAAATTTAGTGGAGTGCCTGGCGCAAAATGAGCTCTCAATAAAGGTTAGTTGTTACTAGGATGATATACAACTGGGTTGTCTGGGCTAGCCTTGGTTTCTTATTTTACAGTTTTTTGTTTGTTTTTGTTTTCTTTTGGCAGCTGGGTGGTATGGGGATCTGAACCCTTGACTTTAGTGTTAACAGCACCACACGCTCCCAAGTGAGCTAATTGGCCAGCCCTAGCCTCACTTTCTTATTAATAGTGTACTTGTGCAAAAGCTTGGATGAAAAAACGAAATATCCCTTTTAGCTACTATCATTCACAGAAGCAATAAGTGAAGAGCATGGCCTGGCAATTTTCTGCTGAGGAATCGGAAATTGAAGCAACTCTAGGAACCACATGGTGTGTGGGAGAAACAGTTCACGAAGGGCAAGGTGAAGTGGGCTGTCCAGAACACAGCTAGGTCTAGACAGTTGTAAAATTGCTGAATATTTTCTCTTACACACCTCACCTTCTTTTTAAGATCTTTGTCCCCCTTTGGGTGGTCTATTTGTCCCAGGCACTCTTCTGGTTGGTGCAGCATTCCCACACTGATTCCTGCAGTGGCATTTAATTCAGGTCAGCCTTTTTTGGAGAAATGTTTCATATTCTGGGTGTTGCTGCTGTTGACCACCTCCAGCTTAATCGCTTCTAACCCATTCTCTATGCTCCATCATAAACATCACACCTAAAATCAGACTAAACTGCAATGGCTTTGTTTTTTTAAATGAGTGTTTATTGAGTGGATGATTAAATAAATGAACCCTCAGAGGGGCATTTTTGTGTTTTAATAGGTGTTGGGTGATATAGACCCTTAACCTTAAGGCACTGCACTTAAAAATGGTAACTTTTAGGCTCTGTAGTAGGCCATTAAAGGTGATACTATAAAGCAAAAAGCTTTCTTGGTTTCTCTTAAATCATATGATATTGGTAATTATTTGACCTTATTGCACTGTGGAAAAGATTTAGGAAAAGGTTCAGAGAGAGAGGTAAGATAAATGAGTGAAGCGGATTTGAGCAAATTAACTAAGAGTAAAACAAAACAGAAGTGATAATGTAATACAAAAAAAAAAAAAAAAACCCAGGAAATAAAGTGGGATTGCTTTGGGCACAATCGAAACTAAGAGGAACATGGATTATTCTAGTGAATTGGAATATTGGAAAAGAGCACCCCCCAGCTCCCCAAAATGCATACCATAATATCATTGACCCTGTTCAAATTTGGGTTTGTTAGGTTACCCCCAGTATTAAAGGTACAAACTATTAGTCTGTACGTACCCTGAACACTAAGAGGAATTGCATTCATGATTTTTTGTGCAATCAGCTTATATGATTTTTCTATATTACTTAACTTCTGGTTCTTCTTCTCAGACTGCACTAAAGTATATCACTCCAAGTACTTTCTCAGGTGTACCATCAGAATGGTTTTCCACGTGCTTCTCATGCTAAACTTCCCTGCCAAAGAAGATCCTTCATGGGCCGGCCCGGTGGCGCACTGGATAGTGCGCCGCTTGGGAAGCGCGGCGGCGCTCCCACCCGAGGGTTCGGATCCCACATACAGACCGTTCCCGCTCACCGGCTGAGCGAGGCGCGGGAGCAACACCGAGG
>NW_007735271.1:14994-16161 GCF_000696425.1 Galeopterus variegatus | reverse complement strand
GTCTCAGCTCTCCTTAGAACACCAGAGGCTTTCCACTTATTAGCAAGAACAGAATACTGAACATACATGTCTCATTTATCTCACAGGAATGTTGATAAAATAATTGAAATAACTTGTACCTGAGCAACTGCCCAAAACAATTGGTTGTTTTGAGTGGGCATGACCTTAAAGGCACCATTAACGCTTTTATCCTACATAATTCCCAATCAACTTCCAGTCTTATTTGGTTTGCCAAGATGGTTGGTCGGCTGACAATAACTATTTCTAAACATAAAATATTACGGTGAATTCTGGATGCACCCTGTTTCATGTGATTTGAGAACATATAATGAGCCTGTTTTCTTACAGTCTCATCACCCCTGGATAAGCTAACTATGTAGATCTGCAAAGCTAGAAAATGAAAACATGAAAATATGATCAGCAGTCATACACTTTACATTACTTTGCTTCCCACCTCACCATAGATACTATTTCATTATTAAAAATAAGTTTTCAGAAAATTGCAATACTGTCACTGTATATGTATGTATATGAATACCTTTAGTTTTCTAGGTATTTGTAGCTTTCACAAGCATTTTGCATCAGTTAAATTCTTTCAATTCCAGTCAACATTTTTAGAAGAATAGAGTGAATATCCTCACTGCATCTAACAGATGAGGGAGTTGGAATAAAAAGGTGACTTTTATAAAGTCACAGTAAGTCTGTAGAGACCTTCTAGTCCTTGGTCCATTATCCTTTCTATGACACAATTTATGGAGCACGGTATTCGCTAACTTGTGTAACACAAAACAAGCACATTAAATGAAATAAATAACACATCAATGATAGGAAGTCATAATGTATCAAGTTCTGCTGGCTATAGGGTCCTTGTCTTTGGAGGCCACAGGGCATGGTTGTTAGGAAACATGCTGAGACTTAGTCCGCCTGGGTTTGAATGACAGTTTCATTACTTACTGGCTATGTGGATGTGAGCTAGTTTCTTACTGTTATAAGCCTCATCTGGGAAGTGGGTAGAAAATACTACTTACTTTATAAGTCATGAGAATTATGTAAAAGAATCTATGCAAAAGTACTTCTCATACTGCCTGGCACATAGTAAATGCACAAGTAGTTATGATGAAACACTTAATGCAGTAGGCACACAAAGTCACATTTCTCCCATTACAG
>NW_007735271.1:1517-14694 GCF_000696425.1 Galeopterus variegatus | reverse complement strand
ATAAGCCTCATCTGGGAAGTGGGTAGAAAATACTACTTACTTTATAAGTCATGAGAATTATGTAAAAGAATCTATGCAAAAGTACTTCTCATACTGCCTGGCACATAGTAAATGCACTATAAGCCTCATCTGGGAAGTGGGTAGAAAATACTACTTACTTTATAAGTCATGAGAATTATATAAAAGAATCTATGCAAAAGTACTTCTCATACTGCCTGGCACATAGTAAATGCACAAGTAGTTATGATGAAACACTTAATGCAGTAGGCACACAAAGTCACATTTCTCCCATTACAGTGCTTTTCCCACTTTAGTATTATCTAATGCCATAGATAGAAAAGCTTCCAAAATTCATCTTTCTTCTTTTCTCTGGCTGGTAGCAACCACAGAAAAATTTTCTGTTTTTCTTCCTTTATAGGAAATGAGTCATTTTTCTGGAGAAAGAGTGATTTCTTTCACCCTCACCGTGATTTGGTTTCAGATAATGATATGATTAAAATTTTAGATCTGAAAGTCTGTGGTAATAATTAGCCAAGGGCAGTGTGTATTATGCTAAAGGGCCAGTATATTGTCCAACCAACAAGGCATTAATTGTTGGAATTACATTTTAGAATAAGGAGAAGGAGGTTTTCACAAACCATTCTGTGGCTTTCTACACAAAGGTACTCATCTATATTACCAAAACAAATGACCTCAAAATTTCAGTGCCACACATAATAGGTGTGTGTTTCCTGTTCAGTGACAGTCCAGTGTTCCTGATTGGTACAAGGCTTTAGGTGGTGATTCTAAGATCCTAAGATCCTCTCATCTCGTTGCCCCTCAATTCCCTAGGGCTTCACAGTCCTTTGCAATGTATGTGACACGATTAAAGGAATTATTGCATAATCTCTAACATAAAGATAGGGGAGCTCCTTTTGATTTGAAATTCCTTTTGATTTTCATTTGGCTGCTTTCTATGAGGCCAGGCCTCATTTTCTTTCTTTCTTTTTTTCAAATTAATTTGTTTTTTATTGAAACATCATTGATTATAAATATTTGTGGGGTCCGGATTTGAATATCAATACAGATATACAATGTGTGATGATCAAGTCAGGATAATTAGCATATGCATCATTATAAAATGTAATCACTTCTTTGTGTTGAGGACATTTGATCTCCTCTCTTCAGTCATTAGATTATGCAGTAAATTAATGTTCATTATAGAAGTCTAGATCAACTGTACATCAGTAGAACTTATTTTTCCTAAATAGTTATTTTGTGTCCATTAACCTATTTCTTGCTATCCCTCCTCCCACTGTCCCTTTCCTACCTCTAGTAATCATAGTTCTGCTCTCTCCTTCTGAAAGTTCAACGTTATTATTATAATTGTTGTCTTTCTTTTTCTTTCTTTCTTTCTTTTCTTTCTTTCTCTCTCTCTCTCTCTCTCTCCCCCCCCTCACCCTTCCTTCCTTCCTTTCTTTGTTATTTATCTATTTATTTATTTTTAGCTCCCACTAACGAGTGAGAACATGCAGTATTTCTCTTTCTGTGCCTGGCTTATTCCACTTAACATAATTTTCTCCAATCTCATCCATGCTGCTGATAGCAGAATTTCATTGTTTTGGGCTGAGTTGTATTCCATTGTGTATATATAGCTCATTTTCCTTATCCAGTTGGCTGTTGATGGACATTTAGGTTGGTTTCATATCTTGGCTATTTTAAATAGAGCTGCAATAAACATGGGAGTGCAGGTATCCCTTCGATATGATGATTTCCATTCTTTTGGGTACATACCCAGCAGTGGGATTGCTGGATCATATGGCAGTTTTATTCGTTGTTGTTTGAGGAACCTCCATACTGTTTTCCATAATGGCTGTATTAATTTACAGTCAGACCAACAGTGTAGGAGGGTTCCCTTTTCTCTGCATCCTTGCCAGCATTTGTGATTCTCTGTCTTTTTGATGATAGCCAGGCCTCACTTTCCCCTGTGCACATGTTTACCTGATACAGAAGCGCTCTGTGCTGTACATACATGGAACAACAAACTAGAAATACGGTACTGCTGTGTCAACATTGCATCTCAGCAGAGAAGGGTATGAGACCAGCCAGATATTTGATGTAACCTGTGTGTGAGACTGAAAGCTTTCCTTATTGACCTAAATTTGGATAATTACGAGGTGAGGAGTGGTGGTATGGTGTGTGCTTGGAAAGGGCAGAAAAACACCACTGATCTGTGAAAGATTGTTCTTACGTGAATCCTTTGAGCTCAAAACAGTTATGAAAAGCAAGGTGAAGCCCATGAAGCTCTTTCTGTATTCATTTTATTCTGAAGAACTTACCTTTTATGGGAAAGTCTGACCAACCAGATTCAACTCTACCCACATCCTGTATTTTAAGGCCAAGTGCAAATAGTCAACAGTGAAATGAGTGGAGATATCAGTGCATAAACTATGACTGGCTTTGTTTCCAGCTCTCCCATATTTCTCTATCCCTCAACCTTTGTCCTTTCAGCACCTCTTTCTCTCTTTGTATGTGGTTTCTCAGTTAATATATAGTTAATAGCTCCTGTTTTTCTTATGTTTTTAACTGTTTAGGCCTATCTGGATATAAAAGTAAAATGAAAATACTTGTTTATATTTAAAACCTAATTACTTGTACATTCAAGAAAATTAATCTGTGTAAGAAACTGATTACTACAGTTATTAAATTTTTTTTTTAGAGATGCACACCATTTCTGATTTCTGCTCACACTCATTGGCAAGTAGTCAGATGGCTATATTGAACCTCAAAGGAGGCTGGCAAATGTAGTCTAACTTTGTGCCCTGGAAGGAGAAGAAATGGATTTGTGAATAGTTCATGATCTTTGTCCTACCATCCTTCCCAAGAATCCTGGAATTTTAAAATACCTGGCAAGGTCAAGCATAATGATTCTGATGAAAAGTGAGAGGTTCTACTGTATGGAACTAGACTTTGATAGAACACTTTTATATAGAAAGGATGTCATCATTCAAAATTGGCCATGACAAAGAGTCTAATACAACTTACTGTTGACATCTAGTCTTAGATTCATAAACCTTGATTTAAGAAAAGATTTGATACCATACCAAAGAAGAAAAAGGCCGCTTTTTTGAGGTCATTAAATATGAATGACTTGAATGAAAGAAGGATGGCCCGGGATATCTAAAATAGAGAACATTGTTTTTATCAGCATGGGACAAAATGAGAGGTTGCAGAAATCTACAATTGGATATATTGTAGATATTATATATCCCAATTAGATATATTTTTCCTCCGGATGGAAGCAAGTAACAGAGATAAAGCAGGTGTTAAATAATTAACTCTCTATTTTTCTCTCTCTCTTTCTTTTTCTTGCTTGATTTTGGTGGCTGCTTGGTACAGGGAACCGAACCCTTGACCTTGGTGTTGTCAGCACCGTGCTCTCCCAAGTGAGCTAAACAGCCAGCCTATTTTTCTTTATCTTAACACCCTTTCTCATTTGTGTCAGACACTAAAAAGCATGCCCACCCTGAAACATTTTGATATTTTTCCTTTTCCTAAATATTTTACATTTTCTGCAATTTTGTAGCACTGATAACTATCTCTTTTCCCCTCTGAATAACCCCAGTTCTATGCAACTTGTAAAAGACACAGTCTGACCCTGAGATGTCATAGTGGGTGGTATGGCTTTGGTGGATGCCTATTATAATAACAAGACAGGAAACACCGTAAAGAGGGTTCTTTTATTTTAATAAAAATCTGAGTTGTCTCATAATGTGATATACAATCTGAGAGCTTTCAGCAGTCACTAACCTCGTGTAGTGTGATTTTCACTAGAAGGTACATGTAACACCACCTTCAAGTCTGTGTGAAAGATGTGTTGTAGAAAAGACAAGGTGCTGCTTTCTGGACTCCTACTTACACATGTAGCAATTTATTATACAAAAATGCAGAGTACACCTCAGACAACTTTTGAATGCTCATTGAAGTTGCCAGGCAGAAATATTTTCCTCAATGTTACATTAGCATTTTCTGGTTTAGACCAGCTGATCTTTTTGAATTGGGTTGCCTGAGCCATCACATTCAATATGTAAGTTTAACATATATCTTAAAATATTTTTTCTTTCAAAATGGAACTATAACACATATCATACTCAATATATTCTGAATAAAATAAATCCAGTCAGATTGCAGTCTTTTTTCCCCAGACATCTAAGAATTCTATGAGTCTACAAGCTTAATATTGAGAGGATCAGGTTTGTTTTTAATAGTCAAGCATCACTTATTCCACTTTTACAAAGTTTTTAGATCTTATTAACAATTTTATATACCATAATCATTCACCTTGAACATTTGATATTGTGTTTAAAATATCATTCTTTACTTAATTGTTTTCAACAAGCACTTTTATTCCGCATCCACCAGGCAAAAAGTACCATTTTACGTGATCTGGAACCTTCTGCTTTCATTTATTAATAATTCCCAAACAGAATGTCTGCCTCAGACATTAGTTGCTGAAATAGAATTGAATCTTAATTAGTTCAAGAGAAACGCCTACTTAAGTAGTCTTAGAGAAAATGCACTCATTTCCCCTCTAATATATCCTCCTGTTGTTTGACTGTGATGAGAATGGTCTTTTAAAAGAGGCCTCAGGTGTGAAACCAACTGTTCAGGCTCATTGTCAGCTGCTGGTTTCTAGAGTATTAATTCAAAATTAGTGAAAATATAAGACTATGTCTACATTGGCCAACTCTGTTGCAAAATTGAGCAATTTTCAGTTAAGGGTGCAGCATCCTCTATCATGCCCTTGAGGAAGATTCAGAAGCTCATTCTATTTCCATCTGCTTCCATCATTAGAGAATGCAGTTGATTGATTCAACCTCTCTAACAATAAGAACGAATGCTGTTTAACTAAAAGGTGAGCACAGGCATAATATCTATGTCAAAATGAATACAAATAAGCATGCTCTTTGTCAATTATATATGCATATACATATGCAGACACACAAGTATATATGCATGTACATATATAAGTTTTAAAGACAGAAATGATTTTTTTATGGTTCGAAGGCTGAAATGACTTTATTTGTGTCAGGCGCTTGTTACTGGGTGAAAAGTGCAAATGAAGAATGGGTATTCATGAGTGACTGCTATCTCCCCTCCAATCTTCCTATCAGGAAATGACACTGAATACCAGCATCACATATCTTGCTCACCACTCACTTAACAACTATGACATGTAGCATTATTATCAACATTATTAGTAATCTTATTAGTGGTAGTCTTCAATGCATACAGCTTATTTCCTTAAAAATATTGAATGTTCCTTGTGGGTAAAAGTGGATACATATTTAAAACCCTTGGTGGGGCCAAGTTCTGTACACATAGTAGGCACTCAGGAAATATTTGTTGAAAGATGGGTTAATCAAAAGTGATATTTTATAAACCATTTATTAAATGTTTAAGGCAAGACCCTCACTTAACAACTATGACATGTAGCATTATTATCAACATTATTAGTAATCTTATTAGTGGTGGTCTTCAATGCATACAGCTTATTTCCTTAAAAATATTGAATGTTCCTTGTGGGTAAAAGTGGATACATATTTAAAATCCTTGGTGGGGCCAAGTTCTGTACACATAGTAGGCACTCAGGAAATATTTTGTTGAAAGATGGGTTAATCAAAAGTGATATTTTATAAACCATTTATTAAATGTTTAAGGCAAGACCGCCAATTGTCCCCCAGTATCTATTCATCCCTTTTTTCTTGTAGGAATAGAATCCTGATCCGACCCTCCAGTTTTAGCAGGGCACATGGCTGTCTAGCTAGGGACTACATTTCTTAGCCTTGCTAGCAGCTAGATAATATACTTGATGTCTAAGTTATTTCAGTGACAATGACACTGCTTGCCTTCTTCTTTCACCTTTTCAGAGGTGGCGGTGTGCCAATTTCACCCACATTTGATGAGAAACTCCTAAACGATGGCAGAAAAATGAGGTAGAAGGAATCTAGATGGTGCAAAGTTGTTTATGTGTTCTGAACCTCCCACCTATCTCCGCAGTGTTAAATGTGAGAGAAATGGAGTTCTGTTTTATTTGACCGATTGTATTTTGCGGTATGTTTGTTACTGCAGCTTGGCTAGCACTATCTAACTTACATAAAATACATGAAGCTCTTTGTTATAGGTGCCATTCTAGAATTCTACGATCCCACTCATTGTCCTCTAGGAGGATTGTGATGAACGGAGAAGCGGCTTGGCTTGACATTGAGAGCATTTGTGACTACTGAAGATCAAAGAACCCCTCTGTTAAGGATGCCTGCTCTTGAGTGAAGTATGAGCAAAACTCGTTGAGGCTAAGAGAGGCCTTTACCGCCCTAAGAGGAAGCCAGCACTGCACAGATTATCAGAGTACACTGCCCTTTGTTGGCTCTGTAATGTGTAACTGCTCGAATAAATTCCACAAAAATTTCTTTTAGGTTTTGTAAAGAACTAAATGCAAATACTAAAAACCAAACAAACTAGAACTAAAAATGAAACTGAAACTTAGCCATGAATAATTATTTTTTTTCTAAATGCCTCTGTCTTCACAAGAAATTGTAAACAAATTGAGGCAAGAGATAGTTTCATATTTCCGTTCACACATAAATCATATTTCTATACATGAGTAGAAAAGTAAACTCATCCTAAGTGCTTAATAGAGGTTTGTTGAATTGATTGTTGAGAATATAGAAGTTCAAGAATATTATACATATTCTGTGTGTATGACTAATAATTGAAATAAGTGTCACTATAATTTACCAATGTAAATGTTATTTTCCCAGAATTGGTCATTGCTACACTGTTTATAGTACAAAAGTAAATGGGGGAGTTTTCCCAAATGCAAAAAACAGGTGATTGCTAGAGTTATTTGGGCTTATAGCTGTTCTTTAGTTGGGATTTCCAGAAATATCTGCTAAAAACTTTATGCTGCATTTTAGATCAAGAAAGCAGGATTTACTTCTGATCAGTATTAATATATATACAGAAAAAAAGAAAAAAAATCTCCACATACCAATTAAATCAAGTTTGCTTTTTTGACCAATAAATTTAGATGTTATAATAATAATATTTTTCTCCATCCTACTAAACTTTCAAGGGAAGAACTTGCTCATTGGTAAGTTGATCAATTTGGTCTGGGTAAACAGGAGTTGTCCACGCAGCAATTGTTTGTTTGGGTGAAGAAAGCTTTCTGTTATTTTTGTTGTGTTGATCCTTATCAGTATTGCACAGATAACTTTTCTGACTTGTACATTAGCTCATCTATGGCTCAATTTTAAATAGCTAATGGAATCATTATACATTAATATAGTCCTATGAAGATTTTTGGTGATTGCTTCTAGAAAAAATGATGTGATTTTTTTAAATTACCTGAATATAATATAAAAAATCAGTAATGGACTCAATTAAGAAATAAATTACTTAAGAGTTAACTATTTTTCCAAATTAAAATTGTATATTAAAATCCTCAGTTTTCAAGATCATTTAAACAAAATCTCTACCAACCTCCCTTTATTTGAGAGCATTTTAAAACTAAAAACAATTAAGTTTTTGAGATCAATTTAATTTTTCCTTCTTTTAAGAACCAGCCTAAACATCTGCCATCTGGCATAGAAATTACCTCATATGGCAGGAGGAGAGATGAGATTTATTTAAAAGTTCTTTGTCTTTGATACTTTTCCCTGCTGCATTTTCTGCTAGTGTAATTTGAACCTGACTGTATTTAAATAACCATTTATCGCCATAATGGAAGAGCTGACTTAAAAATACATAACTGCTGTCATTTCAGGAGACTGTATTAAGGAAACATAGAATTTGCCATTCTAGATCAGACCATTTGTCTATCTTGTCTAACACTTGCCTCTGGCAGTGGCCAACGTTGAAGACAATGGAGAACAGCAGAAATATGCAACATGAGCACAAACCATTTTTTAGGTAATAATTATTTTCTCAGTTGGTAATCTTACACTATGGAATATTAGAATTGAATCACCCCCACCTGTTTATGTTAATAATAATTTTATCAGGTAATAAACTAGCCAGTTCTGTTAAAATTATTTCACTGAATTATACTTAATGATCTATGTATTTTTCTATATAAAATAATCTTATGGGACTAACGCTTGGTTGTTTAATGGCTTGATTTTTTAAGCATGAGGAAAATATGGGGAAATTATAGGTTGCATAGCAAAAGAAGACAAAAGAAAACCCTTTAATTTGGACATGTGCTTCAAAGTCTAGATAAAAATGTATTTACTGCAAAAGTTCAGCTTGCAGGTCCAGAAGACAATCTAACACTATCTAATTTTATACTAAATTTACTATTGATAGAAGCAGAATAATCCTATGCTGAGTGATTAATGGGTTGGCCAGAATGTAGGCCTACAAATTTTTATCTTCCTTGACAACTCACCAATGTCGCTGAAAAAATATTACAGCGACAAATTCATCTCTTGATCTGTCTCTGAAATTATAGGTACATACAATGAACAGAATTCTTGCAAGTGTAGCGCTCAAACACACACACACACAAATGCACATACACACAGATGTACATACACACACAGATGCACATACACACAGATGTACACACACATAGATGCACATACACACAGATGTACATACACACACAGATGCACATACACACAGATGTACACACACAGATGCACATACACACAGATGTACATACACACACAGATGCACATACACACAGATGTACACACACACATAGATGCACATACACACAGATGTACACACACATAGATGCACATACACACAGATGTACACACACATAGATGCACATACACACAGATGTACATACACACAGATGCACATACACACAGATGCACATACACACAGATGCACATATACACACAGATGCACATACACATAGATGCACATACACACAGATGTACATACACACACAGATGCACATGCACACAGATGTACACACACACAGATGCACATACACACAGATGTACACACACAGATGCACATACACACAGATGTACACACACAGATGCACATACACACAGATGCACATATACACACAGATGCACATACACACAGATGCACATACACACAGATGTACACACACAGATGCACATACACACAGATGTACATACACACACAGATGCACATACACATAGATGCACATACACACAGATGTACACACACACAGATGCACATACACACAGATGCACATACACATAGATGCACATACACACAGATGTACACACACACACAGACGCACACCCCCATACACATCTCTCCAATGTTCCTGTCATATCCAACTTGCCAAATCAAAATGCCAAATCATTTTGAAAATTCGACAAAACGTTTTCAGTTTTGAACTGAAAAATGTTGAGTATTAGTGGCAAGATATGGTATCACATGATGTCGTTCTCCAAGCCCATTATTTGTTTTCACTTTGCTCTCTGCTACTCCCTTCCTTACCTCTCCCTAAATGACTATAAATGACACTCCTCTGTGATTACATAAATTGTGCACATTCTTCTATAAGATGACTCCTATAATTCCTTAAGAAATTATAAATGCATAAAGTGTGTGTGATTTTTCAGCCAACTTCTCTCCTGAACCACGAAAGCTACTTATAAAACAGCTTTTCTTCTTATCTCCTTCACAATCAGAAAAAAAGATTGACGGTCAAAATGAATCTTTGTTAATTAGTGGCACTGCCAAATTACAAGTTCCTCTACTGATGTGACCACCTGTTTTGAATAAGATCATCTTAACGTTCAGAAATCAAGAGTTTTAAATAATTTGGAAAAACACCTGCACACCTGGTTACTGAGTTGAGAAGGCTTACTTCTGGTTTTTTTAAAAAAGCCCTCTGTTGCTGTAACTATTAATGCCAAATCATTTTGAAAGTTCAACAAAATGTTTTTGGTTTTGAACTGAAAAATGTTGAGTATTAGTGGCTGGAGATGGTATCACATGACATTTCCAGTCTCTAGAGTGATGTGTCGGCTGCTAACTTCATAAACTCTTTTCCTGAAATGGCTAGTGACTCCGGAGATATTATTTTTGGTATTTGTTTTTATCCTTACTGAGGAATAATAAAATCATACATGGCCATGGATAACTAAAGATATCCAAACTGAGACCCTTAGGTAGTGAATGAATTTTAAAAGTACTTTTTAGATAGGTAAGCAGTTAAAAATGATTTATTTAAAATTGGCATTGTACTGAACGGGCAGTAAAAGAAGAGAAAAAAAAATACCTAAAAAATCTCCACTCTTCCTAAAATAAGAGATGGAATCTTTACTTCGAGCCAAGCTTTAAAGGCATCTGGAAATCCTTGTGTCAGTTTCCTTAGCTCCTTATATTTGCAGGTTAGTCTTTAAATGGAGGCAAAAAGAACTTCTTTAGAGTGAGCACTTCTTCCAATTAAGAGCAATCCCTGCCTTTACATGTAGCACACCTATCAGAAATAAAGTATGCCAAGATTTCATTCCTAATACAGCTGACAATTTTAAAATCCATTGGCCAGAATCTTGATTTTAGTATAAGATAGGGTTAACATATCTCTCTAACTTGATGGTTCTCAATAAGAGCAAGTTTTGTCTCCACTCTTCCCTTCCCCAGGACATTTGGCAATGTCTGGAGACATTTTTATTGTCACCACTGTGGGGTTGGTACTGGGGTACAGGGTGCCGAGGCCTGTGCTGCAACTAAATATCCTGCAACACCCATGATGAAGAATTGTCTGCTCCAAAATGCCAATAGTGCTGAGGTTAAGAAACCCAGCTCTAAATGAAAGGTACTAGAAGCACAACCAGAGAACGTAATGAAATGTTTGACTGCACATTTGGGAGTGAGAATTACATGCGCTACGCTGTGAATTCAGTTAAGCATAACCCTAACTATATATGGTTGTAATAGTAATACATGGAAAAAAAGTAATACTGGTCTTCTCATACACATTTATTTTTCAGTACTCCTCTCTAAGGAACTAGGTAGAATGCTTCTATTTGTTTCTGGTTTGTTCCTCAAATTTTCTGGTGTTGCTGGTCTCCCTCGGTCTCCACCATGCTTGACTATGTTATCTGTGTTTTGATTGGCCATTTCCTTGTTTCATAGTCTGTATTGCTATTTGCAAATAAGCCTAATCACCAAGAACAGAATGGCCTCAAATTAATTTTTATAGCAATCTTTGTCATCTTATTCCTGTAGGGACTTTGCTTGCTCAGCAGCTGTGTCTAACCTGGATGTTCTGTGCCATGCAGGGGTAGAGTGAGAGATTTGTTCTGCAACCTTTGACAGAAAGAATCACTTCCTGAGTGAGCTCCAGTTGGAAAGGTGTCCTTCATTGACTATAAATATAAACACCATGACATTCCTTGTGTTTTAGCAGTAATCATCCACTTATCCTCCTCACCCCACTTGCAGCACCTGCTCAACCTTTTCTTTCTGTTTAACCATTTCATACCCAATAGCAAGAAAGCAAAGTGTCATTAAAGTCACAGGACATGCAATAGTATCTTTGTAGCTCCAGATGAAGAATTGCAAGGAAAATTTCTAATTTTAAATTTCCTGATGGGTGGAAGGTACATTAGCAGGTATCATCTATCCTGTTAACTCTAAACCAATAGAACTATATATAGAAAACGTTTGCCCTCGTTGGGATTTTATTCAAATGGGACAAGCCTAAAACAGACCTTCAAAATTACTCCATCCCCAAACTAAATACATATCTCCAAGATATTTTCAAATGATTGTGTTGGAAATTGAGCATTGTCTCAGGCCAGATGGGCCGGCTGATTTTCCACTGCATTGCTCTAGTTCCCACTGAGCGTGCAAACTCATGGAACCTCTTTCTCCTTTCTCCTTCCGTCCTCCTCCACTGCCACCTTCCTTCTTGACTATTCCTGAAGAAATGGCAAATGGTTATCTTCAGATCAATTTTGAATGAGAGCAATAATAAAAATATTTATGACAAAATCCAAATTTAGAGAAGACATGTGTTTGGTCCCGTGTATTCATACATGGTTTTACAGGTGTACTGAGTAGGTATTAATCTTCTTTTCTCCTTTCACTTTACTTGAAAACTGTCATTATTGGGATAAGAATAAAATGAACTATAAGTATGATAAATGATAAGTGCACATGGGAGTCAATATACCACTCTGAGAGAGAGCACTGCTAACCAACCAGTGTGGTAGGCGAATGCACCAGGTGAGCAAGCACTTCTGATAGAGTCTAAATTTGTAACTCAGGGAAGCTTGGCATTTAGCTTGAGCTGCTTTTGGCTTAAGGTGAAACAAAGGGTATAATCATGTGTGGATTACAGTAGCAAATCATGTTTCAGAAGGTGCCTTTGCAAGAACATGTAAAACACAAAACCAATTCCATATTCCTAACTAGACCCAGCATATACATGAGTTGTTTAATGAATGTTAAATAATGTTAATAAGAATGAGTGAGAGAGTACCGTACTTATTTTTTTTTAATGAACAGTGAAAAGGAAGAGTAAGAGAATCAATTAGTTCTCAGTTTGAAAGCTCTGCCGTATATATTAAAGCTGATGAACACAATTTTAAAAATGCAAGTGCTGGAGTCTTTATGCTATTGGGAATCTGCCATCCTTTAAAACATACTTTTTAAACTTGATTCTTAATTATTAATAGATAAATGATTCCTATTGCTTTTGATGATCTCACAATCTCTTTTATAGCTTCTTTGTTAACAGTAATACCATTTCTGTTTTTCTTATTCCAGTTAGCCAAGAAGCTGGAAAAGTAGAAATTTTTGGCTCTGTTATCTCATCTAGAAAGCATTTCTTTCTTTCTTTTTTACTTTTTTTGTGACCGGTAAGGGGATCGTAACCCTTGGCTTGGTGTAGCCCGCACTGTGCTCAGCCAGTGAGCGCACTGGCCATCCCTATATAGGATCCGAACCTGCGGCCTCAGAGCTCCCAGCACCGCACTCTCCTGAGAGAGCCACAGGGTCGGCCCTAGAAAGCATTTCTCAGTGAGCGCACTGGCCATCCCTATATAGGATCCGAACCTGCGGCCTCAGAGCTCCCAGCACCACACTCTCCTGAGTGAGCCACAGGGTCGGCCCTAGAAAGCATTTCTTATGGCCTTAAGAGAAGAGTGGAATAGATAGCAATTGAACTACATAGAAATGGGGCTGGCTG
>NW_007735271.1:0-473 GCF_000696425.1 Galeopterus variegatus | reverse complement strand
GTGAGAGCACAAATCAAGACTCCTGACCTCTTTAAACATCATGAGCTTGCTACAGACATCAGACTTTGTGGCATGGATAGGGAACCAGCATTGCTCTTGAGGTAGTTTCCAGCTTGACTTACCACCAACTAAATCAATACTGCACTCTGTTACTTGAACTTGTACGAATATAATAGTTCTTGGTCTACATGTCATTTATGCCCATGAATATTTATAAAGGACAATATATCAATATGGTCATATACACCAAGTTTCTCTCAGCAAGCATTTGCCTTCACTGTACCGTATTTCTGGCCCTATGTAGGTACTGGATAAACAAAGATGACTAAGACATGATTTCTGCTCTCAAAGAGGACAGACTGTCTGGATACTTCCTTTTGAAATGTGCTGATTTTGTTGCTACACCAGAGTTATGGTCATGGTTGGTTAAACATATTAATTAAATATAATCATTTCGTTTGTTAAACCAACAA
>NW_007735270.1:58570-80419 GCF_000696425.1 Galeopterus variegatus | reverse complement strand
TGTGATTTATAGCATTTTCCAATTTCTGGCATGTAAATATTCCCACTATGGTTGATTTTAGACTACCTTTAATAATTGCCTCAAAAAATTTCTGACAATTTAACACTTGTCTCTGCAAGCCACTAGGCCAGCTCCAGCACACCACTGGCTGGAGGAGGCAGAGAGAGGGAGCACTTCTAGTGGCTCACACCCACTTTGCAGTTGGAGAGTAAGGCTTCAATCCAGGTTTTGCTAATTACTTGCCTTGTAACTTTGGACAAGTTATGCCCATTCACTGAGCTTCAGTTTTGTCACCTGTAAAATGGTACTAATGACATTACTAACATCATAAAGTTGGTCTAATTATTTGATGAGGTGATGCATGTAAAATATTTAGAACAATGTTTGACAGAGTCGTTTCTTAACAAGTAGTATTTATTGCTCATTTATTGCCCATATATGTAACGATCTATTTATTATCATGAGAATTATAGCTGTTACATTTTTTATGTTTTTGCTTGAGGTGTGCCTATAATTTTATTTCTGTTAATCATAGACTGCTCTTAAAAATAAATTCTCACTGACTTGAAAGTGAAATATATATCAATTTTAGTTGTCCAATGCTTACATAGCATAGTGTCTTAATTTTTAATCGTCATCTTGTAGACAAAAGCAAACTATAACACTCTATTTTTCAAAATATGATGATTTGTTACAGCCTTCTAGTAAACCCCACTGTTTTTTTACTTTTAATCTGATTGTCAAATATTTTCTTTTTTTTTTTCAATATAATATTTCTCCTATATACCACAACTTAGCATTTCTGTTTTGTCAAGTTTGGATTTATTTCATAGTCTATGCAGTTACAAATAATTATAATGTATCAACAAATAACTTTCACTCACAATATCTATTTTAATCCACACAATCATCCTTTTGAAATTAAGCACTGCTTTTTGACATGAATATTGAGGTTCACAGAACTTAACTAATTTGCCCACAATTATACATGTGACAGTGACAGATCTGGAATCTGAACTCAAGCCAGTTGAATACCAAGTTAGTGATGTAGTCAAGAGGCAGAGTTGATATGAATGAGCAGGAAAAGAGAGGACGTCCCTAGGGAACCGTTAGCTTAGGAAGCATGTATCAAGGAAAAATTTTGACACTACAGTTCAGTGGAGAATCAGTAGAACTCATTTGTATCATAGAAAACTACAACTCTAAGAATAAGTCTTTGGACTTATAAAGTAGCAGTACAGATAATTAAGGGATGCCTTTATTTTTTGTCAAGAGGTACTTCCAGAGAAGATGAAAACATATAAAAAAGTGGTGACCCTATTAACACATTTTAATTTACATGAATTACTATTTTAGTCTTTGGAGAAAAGTTTTCTTCTAAAACATTTCTTTTCCACTTCGAATAAATGAAGGGAGCAGTTGTATTGGGGAATTCCACTGAATCTTTATTGGGGACATATACAGGAAGACTAATTGGTTGGATTCGGTCAGAAAAAGATGTAGGTTTACTTCACAATATTTGATAGATAAATCATTCAATATTCCCCAGTAATGGGCCAGTTCTAATTTTCAAGGTGCAATTGGTTACTTTTCTCCAGTTTAGATAAACTTTATAGTCCCCTGTGGAGAATATTAATGAAAAATACTTTAGCCTGTGTGAGATATTTAATGTGTACTTGCAAAACTACTTTAAAGCCTGAATTGTTACATATTTTCCATGGGCTCCTCAGGAGAATAATTTAGGTATGGCATGCAGAGTTTTAATAAAAAATGAACCCAAACACCTACTTCTTTAAGTTTCTTCTTACAAATATATTTTTAAAAATCCAATGGCTATGTTCAACAGTGCTTAGAAAATGATGTGTGCATTTCATTATATTGATGTGCCTTAAAATTCAATGAAACATCAAAGATAAGATGGATCCCATTAGGAAAAATCAGAACCAAATGTAATACCTTACCATTTTTATGGTCAATGTTAGAATGTTTGAATCATTATATTTTTGATATTTAGTATTAATAAGTTTTAGCACAGACTTGTTCTTTACTAAGAGATGTATCAGGTTCACTTTACCATTCAATTGACGACATTGACACACTAGTCATTGAATGTTTAACCAAAAGATTTTAATACCTGTATCCATTCAGGTTTTGAAAAAGTATGCTTCTAGATATAAAACAGCTCTGTGTAATAATACAATGTTGGAAAGCACAAACAATGAATCCCACCAGATGAACAAATAGAAAATGTGATCATTCTTGGAAACCATAAAATTTAACAACTTTACCTTACGGTAAATAGAACAAATAATGACATATAAAGTATTGCATAGGGTAGTGATGATTGGGTGGTGACAGAGAACAAAATCTCTGGCAGAGTTTACCACTTTTTATTTTAGTTTGTTTTATTTGAAAATAATGACAATAATAATACTTCTCTGGTAGGGTTAAGGAAAGGATTAAATGAGATAATTTATACACAGCCCTTGGAACAATGGTAGGCCCAGTGTGTCTGTTCAATAAATATCATCATCATTATTAAATGCTCTTAAGAAGTGCTTGCATTTAGCAGCATTTTCCAAAACACATCCTAGTTATTTGTAGAAATTTAGTACAAATATTGATTTGAATATGGTAAAGTGCATGCAATATTTTTCTTTTATCCTCAGTTGCTTATGAACCATTTATTAGTTTTATTCACATGACATGGCTAATTTTTAAAACCCAAGAAGTGTATTATATCACTGAATAGGTACAGAGGAGTCCACAAATAAATATGGAAAAATTGATCTATAAAACTAATCATTACATATAAAATACTACAGTAGCCTCTCTCATAGTCTGAGGCCACAAGTTATCCTGTCGTATATCTGAGACCTATTTTAGAGCCACTGACCTTCCATCTCATCATAACCTACTATGTAGCTGTTTATGATAAATCTACTGCACTCCTTTGACTATGTGATTAGAAAGAACCAGACAGCCTCAGAGATGCTGTGGCAGCAATGATTAAAAGCAATTTTCTTGATGATAGGGAATAAAAACCATGTCTGATTTCTAATGTAATTGAAAAGTATGAGGTAGCAATTTATGTGAATTATTGTATCATACTAAGGAGAAGATATATATTTTCATATTTTTAAAAAGACACTATCCATCATCTATCTTATTTCCCCTAATTAGAGAGAAAAACATCAACTTTCAGTCTTTACTCATACATTTGCTCATCATTCACACAAAATCTGGTAATTGTGAAGATGCTCAATCACAGGGAGATTACCTCCCCGAGAACTGTCAAGATGCAGAGTCTTGGGGTCTGCTCTCCTTCTGGGAGCCCCCTTCATCTGCAAGCTGCAGGCCAAACTCACTGGCTCCTTCTGAGAAACCTTATTCTCAGTAGTCAATGACCACTCCCTTTTCTGTGTGTGACTCTATATATACTCCGTTGCTTCTCTGTGACTTTTCAAAAAATGCCATGAAATTGAAGAAAAATAAGTACAAGAAAATGAGCCTGGAAAATATTCCTTGCTTAGATAATGTTTACAATAAAACCCTGCCCACTAAGCAAAAGTAAACTCAACCCATTAGCAATTAAATTGCCCAATGACCTGCATTCATCAGTTCACTCTTGAGGATGCCATAAGTTATCGGATCTGGGGGCTACACCGAGGCTCCTTTACAAAGTAATAATTCTCATCAATTCTTTCATTGCCTATGTCACTGAAGTTGCATAGGAGTTATAATTTTTGTCCCATTTTCCTTCCAAAACTTCCAATCTCTCAACTCAGCACTAGTGCAGTTATCCTCCTTTTCCGCTCCATTCTCAGACTCCTGCAGACTGTTATATTAAATCTCACATTTGAGCAGATTGGTGTCAACACACTTTTAAGGAGCCCAGAGGCAGCTGGGCTCAGCAGCCTTGTTATGCCCATTGCTCAACTACCTGTGCTGCTCATCACAGCAACTTCTAAAATTCTTTACTATTCCCCTCATAAAACCTACTCTGCCACCAGCAACTTTGCAGTTAATTTTTCCTTCTTCACAGAGAAAATTGAGGCTTTTAACCTATATTTAAAATGTTTGCCTTTCCACTGGCTCCCACATAGCCCGTTAGTATCCTGTAGTATTCCTATTAAATATATCGATATATCCCTCCTCTAACCTAATGTCCCTCTTTAGCTACTGCCTTATCTTTCTCCTGCCTTTGATAGCCAAGCTGTTTAGAAATAGGATTTAAATTCACTAACACATTTAGCTTCTCATTTAAAATTTTAATCTACAGCAAACTGACTTCTGCCCCATCAACTTCCCTGGAAATGTTCTGGCTAAGTTCTTCAACTACCTTCTAAATGCCAAAGCTGAGGAAATCTCTCCAGACCTCATTTTACTTGAAGTTTTTACAGCACTTGTATTTATTCTTAGAGATATCAGTTATGTGTGTTTCTACCACAAAGATTATACTTTCCATTGTAGAAACTCTTGACTACTTAAAAAGAGGAGGGGGAGAAAAATTATGCATGTCTTCGCCACCCATGTTGTAGCAGTATTTAACATTTTTATATATTCTTTCCATGATTTTTTCTATCCAAATACAGGCATTTTGTACAAGCGAACGTTATAATTTTTTCTTTAATATAATATCATAAATATTTCCCCATTTTATTAAATAATCTTTAAAAATAAGATTTTTAAGGCTGCACGATAAACCATTATATGTAAAAAACATTATTTCATAATTACTGTATCATTTTACCTTTATAGTTGTATAATACCTTGCTTTTTTAATGTATGTTTTCTAGTTTACTTTTTTATTTCCAGTGGCAGTGAAGTTCTGGTAAATTGTCTCTCAAAAGGAAACAAAAAGTCCTCCTTTTTAGCATTTGCCAATTTCCATGGTGTAAATAATCCACCAATTTCAAACTACCAACAGTATGTCACTCAATGCAAAGATGGAAAAATAGGCTCAGAAACTGCCGGTAAAAGCTGGGTCCAGCACACCATTGCCCCCACTCAAACACTAGAGCTTTCTATGTTTACTGCATCAAAAATAGGGGGGAAAAAAACCCAAAATGCAACAAGAAATTTTGGCTTTGAGATTCCAAAGCTCAGGACCTGGTAAAAAATTATTAAGTCTCTAGAACCAAACACAGCACAGTATTGGGAGTTACGTGTATACTGTCAGGGCTTTCTAGAGCTTTACAGATTTTTCTAGCAGCCCAGCATGATACATAGCAAGAATAATTTCCAATGCACCCTAGAGGTCAAAGACAGAGAGGCAACAACACTGAAATGACCCTTCTGGGGCAGGGATAATACCAATGCTCTAGACTAGTAACTCAACTGGCATGGAATGAGGGCATCTCAGAAGACGCTGGCAGGAGTAGATGGTACTGACCCCTGCTGGATAACTTCTCTTTTCAACATCTTCATAAAACTTAGATATATCACTAGAGAAGTAATAGAAGGGAGAGATAGGGGGTGATGGGATTAAATTAAATTACCTTTGCAACGCTTTGAAGAAAAGAAGCTCACAAAAGAAAGTTCAATTTCAGAAAAATTTAGGAAGTTGAATTGCTTGTGCACCTGAGTTTATGAATTCCTTTCTACTCACCAATTTTTATAAATAATGCTTGTGTGTGTATCCTGATAAATAAATTTTCCTCTGCATCTCTAGTTAATTTAAAAGAATGAACAACTGTCGAGTCAAAAAATGAACAACTAGCAAAACAACTGTTGGGTCAAAGAAAATGAACAATTTTAAGGTTATAGAAGTGTTTGGGAAATTGTCAGAAATCTCATAGCAATATCACAACCCTGAATGGATCCACCAATCTTCCAACTTCTTATCCCACCAACCCCTACCCACCCCAAAGCAGCTAGAGAATGCTGACACTGACACAGATAGCCTGAGATACCTAATCATCTTCCTGAAAGTTTGTTTTTAAAATTTTTGGTTGGGATATCATTGTTTATAATAGTCTCTAATGATTCTTTGTATTTTTGTGGTATCAGTTGTAATGTCTCCTTTTTCATTTCTAATTTTTATTTGGGTCTTCTCCTTTCTTTTTTAGTAGTTATCTTAGCTAATGTTTTGTCTGTTTTATCTTCTCAAAAAACCAACTTTTTGTTTCGTTGTTACACACGTGCAGTCAGAACACTACTGCTTTACTGAGCAAACAATAAAAATTCTCTTTGCTAGAACTGTCTTTCTTTCTGTTAGATATCTCCTTGTGATAACTTTAATTTTTTAGTTTGTAGTTAATGGTTTCCTGTAACTCATGAAGAATGTGGGCAGGGGTACCTGCTGGCACAGGGGAGGTTACTGGGACCGTTTTGGCAGGGATGGGATCAATGATATTTTTATTAGTCATCACAGGCCTAGCTTCCTGAGCATCCAGAGGGCTTCCCAGGGCAGGAGAGGGCACGGTGGGGGTCTTAATACAAGCAAGTGGTGGTCTCCAAACGGGACTAAGCTGAGTCTGCTATGTTTGTGATAAATTGCAATGTGTTGCAGATTTCTTTCTTATGAAGAGCCCCAAGCCCCTTTTGGTAAGAATTTTAGCTTTTATTCAAAGTGCAAAGAGTTTGAAAACAGATAATGAGATTACAGGACTTGGATTTTAAAATATGACTGTAGCTACTCCTCAGAGAACAGGATGGAATGCTATCAAGAGCAGAAGGAAAGAGACTGGTGGGGAGGCTCTTGCAGGTGGCATAGTGGAGTGCTGCTTGTGACATGGAATATACCTTGGGAAATTTTCAGTGTTTTTAACATTTGACTGATGCAAGTTTCATTAAATAATCCCAGGGAATTACGTTAAAATGTGGTTACAATTTTGCAATTCAAAAATTGTCAGACACCATCTACCAGTTTTAACTGCAGAATGTTTTTGGTAGTTATTTATTTATTTTTTCAAATGATCATTTAAGCTAGAATCAAAATATGGAACTATAAAAATGTCCCTTAAAAGAAATTTCCATTAATGGTGAAATTTTAAGTCACAATTGATCAGGAATTTGGATAACTAAGTGAAAGAATATCAAGGTGGGAAAAGTATCAGTTTTTCTAAGAGACATAACTGGTCCAGAGGGACCATCAGTTTTTTAAAAAATTTTTTATGGTGGTCAAATACATGCAACATAAAATTTGGCATTTTAACTATTTAAATATACAATTTAGTGGCATTAGTTACATTCACAGTGTTGCACAACCATCACCACTATCTGTTTCCAGAAATTTTTATCATCCCAGAAAGAAACTGTACCATTGAGCATTCCCTCCTCTCTCCATCCCTGCGTAACCTGTAATCTACTTCATGTCTTTATGAATTTGAATGTTCTAGATATTTAATAAAAACAAACATAAAATATATGTACTTTTGCATCTGGCTTATTTCACTTATGTAATGTTTTCAAGGTTGCAACATGCATTGAAACTTTATTCCTTTTTTGATTAGAGCATGGTGCTATAACACTAAAGTCAAGGGTTCAGATCCCTGTACCAGCCAGCAGCCAAATGAACAAGCAAACAAACAAAACAAAACAAAAAACCTTTATTCTTTTTTATGGCTAAATAATATTCCATGATATGCATATGCCCCATTTTATCCATTTATCTGTTGATGAATACTTGGGTTGTTTCCACCTTCTGACTATTACAAAATAATGCTACAATACACATTCATGAACGAGTATCTGTTTGAGTCTGTTTTCAATTCTTTGGATTATATACCTGGGAGTAGAATTGCTGGCCATATGGTAACTCTATGTTTGACTATTTGAGGGACTGTCAAACACTTTGTACAGTGGCTTCGCCATTTTACATTCCCAATAGCAATGTACAAGTTTTCTCCTTTCTTCACATCCTTGCCAAAAATTGTATTTTCTATTTTTTTATTTGTTTGGTTGGTTTGGTTTTTATTATAGTCATCCTAGTAAGTGTGAAATGAAATCCCATGTGGTTTTGATATGCACTTCCCTGATGAATGATGATGTTGAGCATGTTTTCATGGGCTTATAGGCCACGTGTGTATTTTTTTTGATAAATGTCTATTCACCTGCTTTGCTCATTTTAAAAATTGGATTGTTTGTCCTTTTGTTGTAGAGTTGTAGGAGTTCTTTACATATTCTGGATATTAAACACTTATCAGATATATGGTTTGCAAGTATCTTCTCCCATTGTGGTGGCCATCTTTTCACTTTCTTGCAATGTTTTTTGATGCATTAAAGGTTCCAATGTTGATGAATTCCAAGTTATCTATGTTTTTTCTTTTATTGCTCTTACTTTTGGTGTCATGTATGAGAATACATTGCTAAATCCAAAATCATAAAGATTTACCCCTATGTTTTCTTCTGAAAGTTCTATGGTTTTAGCTCTTATATTTAGATTGTTGATTATTTTGAATTAATTTCTGGATCTGGTGTGAGATAAGAGTAAAACTTTATTCTTTTGTATTTGGAAATCCAGTTGTTACATCAGCATTTGTTGAGAGGTTACTGTTCTCCATGGAGTGAACTTGGTCCCCTTTGCTGAAAATCAATTGACCATAGATATATGAGTTTTATTTCTGGAGTCTCAATTCTTTTAATTAGTCTATTTGTTTGTCTGTAAAACAGTACTATAGTGAAGCTTTGTATTAAGCTTTGAAAGTGGGAAGTGTGAGTTCTTCAACTATGTTTTTCTATTTTAAGATTGTTTTGGCTGTCCAACGACCCTTGCAATTCCAGATGAATTTAACAATCAGTTTTGCATTTTTGAAAAAAAAAGCCAATAGAAAAGCTCTAATCACTCTCTTGTGGATTCTTTTGAATCCATTATGAATATAGATAGTTTTACTCCTTCATTTACAATTTGGGTGACTTTTCTTTTCTTTTTTTTTTATCTAATTGCTCTTGATAAAACTTTCAGAGCAGTGCTAAATAGAAGTGGTAAAAGCAGGAATTTCTGTCTCATTCGTTCCTGATTTTAGTGAGAACATTTTTAGTCTTTCACCATTGAGTATGATATTAGCTGTGGGTTCATTGTAAACTCCTTTGATTATGTTGAGGAAGTTCCCTTATATCTCTAGTTTTCCTAGTGTTTTTATTATAAAAGGATTTTGTCAAATACCTCTTCTTCATTAATGGAGATTGCCATGTGTTTTGATGCTCTGTTGTTTGGTGCATACATGTCTATAACTGTTATGTTTTCTTGATGAACCAATTTTATTAATATGGAATGTTCATCTTAGTCTCTTGTAACAGCTTTAATTTAAAGTCTATTTATTCCCCTCATATTAGTATAGCCACCTCAGTTCTCTTTTGGTTAGCTTGTATTAAATATCTTTTTTAATCCTCTCATTTTCAATCTATTTGTGTCTTTAGATCTAAGGCAAGTCTCTTGAAGACAGCATATACTTGGGTAATTTTTAAATACATTTTTCCAATTTCTGTCTTTTTTTTTTTTTTTCTGACCAGTAAGGGGATCGCAACCCTCAGAATGGTGTTGTCTGCACCATGCTCAGCCAGTGAGCACATCGGCCATTCCTATATAGGATCCAAACCGAAGGCCTCAGCTCTACCAGTGCCGTACTCTCCCAAGTGAGCCACGGGGCCGGCCCCAATTTCTGTCTTTTGATTGAAGAATTTATCCCATACACATTTAAAGTAATTACTGATAAGAAAGAATTTCTGCCTTCTTGCTATTTGTTGGCTGCCTATATATCTATTTGCTTCCTCTTTGTGTCTCATTACACCCTTATTTCCTTCTTTTGTGTTTAGTTGAATTTTTAGTGTGAATCATTTTGATTTTTTTCTTGTGTGTGTGTGTGTGTTATATTTTTTGTGATTACCATGGGAATTACATCTAGCATCTAAATTTATAAAAATCTCATTTGAATTTATACTGACTTAACTTCTTTAGTATACAAGAAAACTCTGCTTCTGAATAGGTATGTCTATTTTACGTTGTTCTTATTAAATTACATCTTTTATACATGTATGGCAAGTAATATAGATTTATACTTGATTTTATGTATTTGTCTCTTAAATACCATAGAAAATAAAAAGAATAGTTGCATTCTCAAAATATGATAGTAATGGTTATTATATTTGAACATATTGCTACCTTTACTAGAGAGTTTTATTTCTGCATATTGCTTCAAATTACTTTCTAGTATTTTTTCATTTCTACCTAAAGGACCCTCTCTATCATTTCCTTTAGGGAAGTTCTAGTGGCAAAACATTTTCTCAATTTTCGTTTATCTGAGAATGTCTTAATTTCTTATTATTTTTGAAGAACAGTTTTACTGGATGTAGAAATCTTTGCTGATATTTATTTTCTTTCAGCACTTTAAATATGCCATTCTCTCATTTTCTGGCCTTCATGGTTTCTAATGAGAAATCAATTATTAATCTTATTGAAGATCTCTTGTACATGATGAGTCACTTCTCTCCTGCTCCTGCTTCTTTCAAGATTCTCCCTTTGTGCTTTGACAGTTTGATTAAAACGTGTCTTGCTGTGGAACTGTTTGAATTTACTCAACCTGGAATTTGTTGAGTTTCTTGTATATAGAGAATCATGTATTTCATAAGATTTTGGAAGTTTATGGAAATTATTTATTTAAACATTCTTTTGTCTATTTTTCTGTTCTCTTTCTTGAACTCCCATAATATGTATGTTGGTCTGATGGATGGTGTTTCACAGGTGTTTTAGGCTTTGTTCACTTAATTCTTTCTTTGCTTTTCAGAATGAATGATTTCAATTGTTCTGTCTTCAAGTTTGCTGATTCTTCTGCCTATCTAAATCTGCTGTCAAAACTCTTCAATTAAATTTTTAATTTCAGTTGTAGTTTTTAGCTCCAGAATTTCTGTTTGGTTTCTTTTCATAATTTCTTTGTCTTTATTGGCATTTTCATTTTGTTTATACCTCTATTTCCTGATGTTCTTTAATTCTTTGCTCATGTTTTTCTTTAGCTTTTTGAGTCTATTTAAGACATTTGTTTTAAAGTCTTTTCTAGTTATTCCAATGTCTGGCCTTCCTCAGGTGAGGTTTTTATCAATTTATTATGAGTTAGCTTTTCTTTCCCATTTCTTTTGTTCTTTCTTTCTTTTTCTTCTTCTTCTTCTACTTTTTTTTTTGGTGGCTGGACATTGAGGGGATCCACACCTTTGACCTTGGTGTTACCAGAACTATATACTCTAGCCAAGTGAGCTAACCAGCCAGTTCTATACTTTCCTGTTTCTTTGCATAACTTGTGTGTGTGTGGTTTTTTGTTTTGTTTTGGAATGCTGGACACATTTGGATATTATAATGTCGTAATTCTCAAAATCAGATTCTCCTCCTTCTTCAGGGTTTACTTTTTTTTTTGATTGTTGAATGCTGTAGTAGAACATTTATTTAGTGACTTCAAAACTACTTTTGCAATGACTATGCACTTAGCTCACATTCAGGCAGTGTTTTGACAGGGATTTCCCTGAATTCCAGGAGTTAAAAACAAAAATAACAAAAACAAACAAAAAATTCTCCTGGCCTGAAGACTGAGTCTGTGCTGGGGCTTTCTTTCATAACTTAGCCAGTTTTCCCTGAGCCTAGGTATAAGCCTAATATAAATGCTTCATATCTTTTAAGGTATTTTCTGAGCATATGTCTCTCTCTGGCATATGTGTGCCTTCTAAATTCTCTCATTTCTGTGCATACTTCTGAATGCCTAATTTTCCAAAGAAAGTCTCTTCAGCTTTTTCTCTTGGTCTTTAGATGACTTATTGTCTGTCTCACCATAATCTTTTGTTCCAGATAACTGTGGGTTGTTTGTTTGCCTTACAATGTTTACAAGAAATTGTCTTCACTTTTCTAGCCTCAGTCAGTTTCAAGCTCAGGAAGACAGAGGTGGGCACCTGTGTCATTCCTTGAGGAAGCCCCCAGACATGTTAGAGGAAACATACACATTAATTTGAAAATAGCATCTGCTCTGTTGAGAGGTTGGGGCAAGGGTGAGTAAAAATGGCACAAAGCTTTTCTATCATTTTTAAGTTGCTTTTTTCCTGATTTTTTAATTTTTTTGTTCCAAACCTTTGACTGTTTTTCGGAGTTTTTACAAACTTTGTTCTGACAGGTTCTACTTGTTTTTCATTGTTTCTTTGAGGGCATGGGAGCTTGGAGTTGCCTATTCCATCAATTCACCGATGTCAATCCCATAAATATTTTGCTCTGTATTTATGAACACAATGGAAAAATAGATGTGTGGATGAAGATTTGATGAACGGTCTGTAATATAAGCCAGCAAGGTAAATAATACCTCCTAAGAAGGGGTAGAGAGACAATAGTTTTCTATTAAAAAATTACTCTCCAATAAGAATGGGTTCTTAAGAATGGATTGGCTGATTAAATGGTGGGTGAGTAGATACATTTTACAGTTTTGTGTTAAGGCTTTATTAAAACATTGCTAATGCATAAGAAGGAATGCTTTAGATAATTGCACTTAATTAGTTAAGCATGTAAACAATGAGATACATTTCTACATTACTAAAATTTCTTGAAATACTTGATGTGAAAAACTTGATTTTTGTAGTATGGCTGTACAATAATTTAGCTAATTAATTGTCCTTCTGCTAGACCTTTAGATTGTTATCAAAAATTTGCTGTTATAAATAGTGTGGCAATAAATACCACAGTATCAAGATCATCTTGAATCTTATACTTAGGTATTGTCTACCTCTTCCAAAACTAGAATATAGACCTTCTTATTTAAGATAAATCTCTTGGAATTACAAAGAATGTAATCAGTTTACATAGAAAACACATGTAAAATTATAAAATGTATTTTTCTCTAGAAATAATTTTTTAGAGGAAATGAGCTATTTAAGAAAGTTTTTTGGGGGATGAGAAGAGATAAAGAGATAGTGAATAAGACAGATTCTTGGCAGTCTCATCTAGGAGGTATTATTCTTTTATTTGTCTAGATTTGGGGGGCTATGGGGATATTTTATTCTATCAAACAGAGCTTATCCATTTGAATTATTGTGTTTACTGCATGCATAACTGAGGACCATTGGTGCCAGTACTTTAAGATAAATTAGCTTAGGCTGAGGAGAAAATAGGAAAATGCTGAATAAATGACAAAGCTTTTACTAGCTTAAGTTACTACACACAAAACTGGCTCTTTAACTTAATCTTTTATAGATTCACAAAAGGCCGGAAATGACTATTTTGTTCAGTGTTGTACGTGACTTTTACTAATCAATCTGCCTTTTTTACTAGGCATGAAAGCAGTGTGGAGAAAGCTGAACGTCAAGGGTATGTAGAGATTGCAGATCATTTTGTTTCAGTCTTGCTCTGAATCTTATTCAGATAATTAGGAATCTCCATAGTTGGAACAGGGCACCAGAAGAAACAAGAGTCCCAGTTGATTGTGTTAGGAGGTAAGAGACAGTAAAAGTAAAATTCATACTTGACTTAGCTCCTGTAATTATTCTAATTTAAGCTGTGAGAAGGTATGAAAAAGAGCAAGTTTTAACTTTTACTTATGTTTGTAAGGTGCTACTCTAGAAAGAAAAAAAGCCTTTGATTAATTGATTGAGTGATTGATTTAATGACCTCAGCATGGTAACTGTGTTTTCAAATTTGATAATTAATACGAGCCCAGTTTTGGTCTACTAAGGTCTACATTTTTTGAAATATTTTCCCAATCTCGTTAAAATAACTTTCAACCCAATTATATATAATTAAGCAGATTTTCTAAATCTGTTATTTCAAGGTCTTCCAAAAGTAAATGTTATTATATTAAAAATTTTGATCAAGACACCCAGATATAAAAAACATTGCATCATAAAGTATGTAATGAGTCAGATCAAGATGTAGATATCAAAAGGAAATGCCAAGAACTAATCCTCACTTAGTTTGAAGATAAAAGATTATTAGGAGTTTTGGTAATAAAGAAAAGATTTTTATGAAGATGATTTCTTCAGAGAAATCTTGCTAATTGTCCCACCCACCAATACACACGAGGAAGGAGTGTGTGAGTTAGTGGAAGTATGTGTGTGTGTTTATATGTGTAGGGGCATTGTTTACCTTCTTTACCTTAAGGGTAGAAGGTGAGGCTTCAATGGAGCCACATGGAAAGCTTGCTTCATGCTTCCTGGAAGGCGGAAAAATGGTAGGATGGATCTGACTCCTGCATTAAAGCTTAGTGGTCTACAAAACAAAACATGATAAAACAAAGCAAAATATAGCTAAGTAAGAGAAGTGTTGTGAAATCAGAGCACAGGAATTGCCCTGCACTTTTACTGGCAGGGACAAAGGACATGTGAGTGTTTTTCATGAACCGGATGTGATCCTTGAGGTAGTGAGAGGCAGCCTGGATCCGTTTTGACACCTGAACAGGTAAACCACCTGAGAAGAGGATGAAACTCTAAGGAAATTCTCTTCAAGGGAAAGTCTGTGTGGCTGGAACTTCTGAAAACTAGGGGAAGAGAGAGAAGTGGCAAGAGATGTCACAGAAAACACCCAGATGGATGCAACCATCAGATTGGCAGGTGGGGGGAACTCTGAAAAAGTCATAGGAGCACCCATGAAAGAGAGAGAATCTGCTTTAAATATCTTCTGTGTCAAGAGGGAGCAAAGCCAATTTACAACAGTGCTGTTAAGTAAGAACTCACCATCCACTTGCCTCTCTATTCCCTCTCTTTCTTCAGATCTGGTGGCATTAGAAGCAGTGACTTGCATGGACTGAAGAGGTGAGTAACCTAGGGAAAAGCTGCTACTCACACCCTCCCACATCACAGATTTTCATTTCTATTAGCCCACCTGGAGGAAGAAGTCAACAAAAGTGAAAGTGTTGATCAACATTTTTGACTAAACTTTTAAAATTACTGAATTGAGACCATTTTTATACCTTACGGGGGCCACAGGAATTTCTGTTATCTAAGAGCAAGAAGAAAAGTCTGAGGTTCAAAATTCAAATATACCTAAGGTTCTGGATGCTTTAATTGCACAGGCAGCTTTTAGAGCCCTGGAAATGATGTGAAATAATCATATGTTTCTGTAAAATTTGTAAACAAAGGACATTTTAAATGTCTCATGTTTATGTAACTGTCTTCAGTTAAATTTCTCCTCTCAGTCTTATCCTCTTTGAAGAGACTCTAGGCATTTTGAGGTATTCTTAGCTTTCAGAGAAATATTGATATTTTTTAACATTGTCAGTTATATCAAAATTCAAAAAGAATACTTAAGGGTAAACCATAGGGAAAGATAAGATTGACACAACACTATTTTATAAAAAACATTAAAAAAAATTATGTTCCCAGCAATACTTACAGGCTATCAAAGAGAACATACAATAAATAAAATAAGTATTTTTCAGATTTTTGTGAAAAATATTTTTGAAAAGTCACACCGTTATGAGCTTCTGAATAGCCTTTTTATGACTAACAGTTTTAAATAATGTTTTGTTTGTAAGCTGTTTACAGAAAGATAGAAATTATTTACATTAATCGGATGCATATGATGAGAACACTGAAAAGTCAAGAAGTTTCGTAGACTAAAAAAGGCTAGCTTTAATTGACTTGCACATAAATAAGTAAACATGGACAGATTAGACCAATGTTTTAAAGTAAGGACTTGAGGGAACATTCAGCATTATTTTGAGATGCTAAGAGATTAACTGTAGTCATTCAATTCTCAGGGAAAGATGTTTCCTCTTTACAGGTTGTGGTGACAAAAGCATTCTTGAAATAGAAATACTATGAGAATCAAGGAACTAATTGTAGAATTTGATTAATTTTTACTCTAGCACTTGGAAAAATAAAAGCAAAAACACACCAAAACTTATTACAAAAAAAAGAAAACTTTTACGAATTGAGATGGTATATCCACTTAAAAAATACAGAAGACGATACTTACTCTACTGTTATAGATTTTTCATCAAATGTGATGAATATAGAACAGCTGGAAATTATTATTGTGTGCTACTGGTAAAAGTGAAACACTAGAAAATTTTTAGCTTTTTTTTTTTTAACAAACAAAACCATCTGTCACTTTATTCAACAAAGTGGAGTAGTGCGTGCAATTGTAACTTCTGCTTGAACAACAAATAACTATCAGAAAAGTAAAGAAAAAGAGCTGCAATCATGCTTTAAAGAATTTCTGTATGTGACCCGACCTGAGGTGACATCAGAAATAGTCGTGTTACACTCAAAAGTCTTCCTTTCAGTAAAACAATAGAAATGCTGGCAATGGTGAACAAAACCAAGTTTTTCAGAATTTTAGAAGTTTACCAAAGGGATTAACACAGGGGACATTTATTCAAGAAAAACAGCTGAATCTTGGTTAGAACAGTCAGTTTTGTCACATTTTAACTTCTCCTAATTCCCATCCTCCTCTCCCAAATTCCATGGTAACCTTTAAAGCCAACAGTTCTGCAATCACAGTGAAAACCAGCAACATAGCAGACATTAGAGGGGGCAGAACGGGCTTAGAACCTCCCCTCCCCAAACACCATTCTCAGAGAATTGCCATTGTCTGACCTTTCTGGCTGTTCTGTGGCAACCCCCACTAACAGGGCTGTTCTTTATAAGACATGACTTAGCTCATGTAGTTTGAACAGCCTTTCACATGGGGTCATTTGCTTATAAAAAAAAAAGTCAGCAGCAATTGCTTAACAAGTGACTGAGAACAGTGATAACAGTTATTTCCATGGGTGGCTTTGAAAAACTTCATCATATTGCTGGAAATCTAGAATGCCGCACACATAACCAGGGGTGGTAGTATACCCCCGAAAGACTTGAGAAGGCACCAAGTTGCCACCTCTGGGTGATCTTGGGTTCTATGTAAGCAGGAAGTAAAGACTAAAGCAGAATTGTAAGTTGCCTGCCTGAGTGTAGAGGGCATTCCTTAATAGACATACAGAGCCCTTCAACAAAGGCTAGGGGATTTACTGATTCCTGGCATTTAAGGAAAACTCTGCAAAATCATTTGCTGACCACTAAGCTAACTGAAGAGGGACTTCAGTGGCCACACATGACAAAGAAAACAGACTGTACAGAATAAGCCAGGAAAGTCACTAAACAAACATAGCAAAACAACATCAACAAACAACAACAACAAATCATCTAGACAGGAAAGATGGGGTTTTAGAATTGCCACATTATACTATTCAGAATGTCCAGTTTCTTAAAGAATTATGAGACATGCAAAGAAATAATAAAGTACTTATGACATATAAAAAAAAGTCAAACTCTGTTGTCTCTGACATTGTGCTACTAATGAAGTAGAATTGAATAACCCATAAGCAGTCTTGTAATCATTAGAGTGAGTGATGGGTTTACTAGCCTGTGAGCAGGGAAGGGAGAAAAGGATAGGATTGACACTGGGTTTTAGGGTTAGACCTTTATAAGGAGCAGAATTGCTTTGCATTTTTTTTTTTTTAATTTTTGGCTGAATTGTAACATACATTCAGAAATGTGCATAATTCTTAAGTATGCAATCTGATGATTTTCAGAAAGTAAACACCACTGTGTGATCATAATCCAGATTAGGGAATAAACATTACCTTAATTTCAGGATTCCCTCTCATGTTTGCTTCCAGTCATCACCTCTTGATCCTAATTTTTCACAACATCAGCATCGATTATCTTTCCCATTTTTAAGCTTGAGACAATGGGGTCATAGAGTCCATGCCTTTTTATGTCTAGCTTCTTCTGTTCAATATTATGTCTAAGAGATTCATCCATGCTATACATTTATTTATATCTTGTTTATTCTCACTGCTGAATAGCATTATTATATGAACATAACATAATTTATTTATTCTTTGTACTTGATATAAGTTTTGGGTTGTTTCCAGTGTTTGACAATTACAGAGACTGCTGCTAATAAACTTATTTATTAAAAAACAAATGAATGAACAAACATGACTCCTTGATCCAAGCTCATAGTGAGACAAACAAAAACCCCAGTTGCATAGAAAGAGAGAATTATCAGCAGAGACAACCAAGAAGATGGCTATTTTCTTGATTTGGTGCTATTTCTTGCAGTTTGGGCTACAATTTCAATTTGCATGTTTCTCACAGGCCTGGGACTTCATGAGCACAAATAATGACTAGCCAACTCTATTTAAATCATTTAAATGTTTATTTCAGAAAATCCCTTAACACTTAAGTCAATTGCCAATCCAGGCATTCTGAGCAAGTGCCAAATTGCTGCTCTTTCCACATGGGTGAGCCAGCTATCTTATAAAGCCTTTTTTCAGTCAGTCAAATAAAACATATCCCTTAAAATCTATTGTCTGATGACATGTCAGGGAACCAGAAGTTCTTAACAGTCACATTTCAAAGCAACTCAAGAAGTGGGAGATGCCTGTACCTTGTTGTAATATTGTTTCTGTTAATAATAACCACAAATAAAAGGATTTCTTTTCCAAGAGGAGAGAGAATTTGTCCTGAGAATGTAGACAGGAAAAAGCTCATGCAGCAGGATCCCAGATTCCTCCATCTAAGCACCCAGGCATTGCAGGGATGGCAGTACATGAGGTCACCTCCAGACAGTGCATTTGGGAATTCTGAAATTTTCAGTGAACTACAGAAGGGAAGTGGGAAGGAAGGCTTCCACCTGCTAAGTGAAGGAAACCTGCAGAACGATTGGAGGGTGAGAGATCAGGACACTCCCAAGGCACGTAGATAGAGAAGTTGGCCCTGGCTCTCAGACTTTGCTCTCTATGAACCTGAATGAATCTTTGGTGAATTACAGAGGCAAAGCCTCTGGCCATCTGAGCACCAGCAGCCTCAGGCATATCAGCAATATCTGAGAAGTCCTGACTGATGGTTCTGCCAGAAAGGAATCCATCCATCTGCCCATTGAGGCTGCCATGTGGGGGTACTTGATGGTCTACAAGGATGAATCCTATAAGCATTCAACCCTCATGACATGGTCAGAGAACAGCATCACTGTTCCCATCTCACAGATCTGACCTGTACTGTAGTTACTACAATGAGCTTTCACTGGAAGGGTGTTCAGGTCTGTTTCATGATGAGCAGCAGGTCTGCTGCATGGAGGAGATAGGAGGATGTGGGTGAGTAGCATCTTGGAGTGCAGGTTCCTGGAGGGTGTGGGCTCCACCACTCCCAAGCAGACAGTGGAATTGCACACAGAGAGTGAAGGGAGTGCTGAGTTCCAAGATCTTCTGTGAATGTCATTTAATGAAGTGGATCCGGGCTGGGGTCAGTAGCCTAGACCCCAACTCCCCCTGCAGATGTCTCAGCTTTGGTGTGTGAAATCCTCAGCGAGTATTTAGATGTACTGCACATCAGTCTCTGGTGCAGTTATCTCTGAGGGTCTCACACAAGGAGAACCACTGCAAAATTTGGTCTCCAGAACTATAGTCCTCCACCCCCCACTCCACTGCAAGATTTAAAACTATAGGTTCCCAGGCCTCTACCATAGGCCACATCACAGCGTAAAGCAGATTTCATGCACTGGACCCAGTCTGCAGTCATGCCATTTGGCCTTCCTTTAACATGGCTGTGATAGTATACAAAGCACATAAAAGTAAATCATTTTCTACAACTAGTATAATGATGGTATTTTAAGGGAAACTAAAACAATTTGAAAAAGGCGTGCTTCTAGATTACATACATATCGATGATCTATTATTTATTCCTCCATTTCTTATTAATTTGTGTCTTACACAAATATGAGGATATACATGCTTAGGGATAAAAATTGTTTCCTAAATAATCTTTCTGCTCCCGTTGCTCATTTTCTATTTGAAAACACAAGTCTGTGTATTGGTCCATTTCTGTTGTTTATAATACAATACCTGAAACTGGGTAATTTACAAAGAAATGAAATTTATTTCTTATAGAAGGCTGGGAAATCCAAGGACCAGGGAACACATCTAGTGAGGGCCTTCTTCTTGGTGGCAACTCTCTATAGCAACTCATGGTACTGCATGGAGAGAAAAATGGCATGAACAAGAGTCAGCTAACCTTCTCACTTGCCCTCCTTATAAAGCCATCAGAAACATGCCCATTACTGCATGACTGGATCAGTCCATTCATGACAACACAGTCCTCACAATCTAATCAACTCTTAAAGGTCCCACCTTTTGAATACCATAATCAGATTTCCCATCTGCTTAGCACTGTTACAATGGGGGTCAAGCTAAAATGAGTTTTGGGGAGACACTCAATTCACAGTACTCTGTATGTGACAAAATGTTGGAAGTTTTACCTTCTCACAAATCAATCAGGACATAGAGGATAATAATGGAATAGAGTACAGTGACTTCCTGGATCAGGCTTGACACATCTTTGCTATTTGGGTTCACAGGGAGAGCTGTCATTCTCACTACTTTTGGCATCTTTGTGTGCTTTGTGCTTGCAAGGGGGCTGCCACCACCTTACTTCCCATGTCTCTTAGGCAAACCTTCTTGAGTTTACAAAGTATCATTTCACCATCACCCCATCTAACAAATTGAAAAGTTTGTCTAGTGGAATTTGCTCAGAGTTATAGATATGTAAATGGCATGTTTGGTGACAAAGTTGCCTTTTCTCATTCTCTCAGGTGTTGCAGGTAAACATCATTGTTCACAACAGATAGAAAGTGAGTGAGCAAGACACTTGAATGGATGCTCTTGTCTATACCCTAAGAGGAAATTAATTAGAATTTAACTTGTGATAAATTTATCATGTAATAAAAATGGCACATAAAGGTACATCTTGGATTTAATGTGGGTTCAGTTTTAGACCTCCTCAATAAAGTGATTATCACAATAAAGCAAGTCATATGACTTTTTTGTTTCCCAGTGCATATAAAAGTTATGTTTACACTATACTGTAATCTACTTAGTGCATAATAACGTTATGTCTAAAAAATGTACATACCTTAATTAAAAAATACTTTATTCCTAAAAATGCCAATGTTCATCTGAGTCTTCAGTGAGTTGTAATCTTTTTGTTGGTGGAAGATCTTGCCTCAGTGTTGATGGTTGCTGATTGATCAGGGTGGTGTTTGCTGAGGGTTGGGGTGGCTGTGGCAATTACTTAAAATAAGACAACAATGAAGTTTGTGACATTGAAATCTTTCACTAAAGATTTCTCTGTAATACATGATGCTGTTTGATAGAGTTTCACCCAAAGTAGAACTTTTTTCAAAATTGTAGTTAATCCTCTCAAACCCTGCAGGTGCATTATCATCTAAGATTATGTAATATTCTAAATCCTTTGTTGTAAATTTAACAATGTTCATGGCATCTTCATCAGAAGTAGATTCCATCTCAATAAACCACTTTGCACATTCATAAGAACTAACTTCTCATTCATTAAAGTTTTAATGAGATCACAGCAATTCAGTCACATCTTCGGGCTCCACTTATAATTCTAGTTCTTTTGCTGTTTCCACCACATCTTCAGTTACTTCCTCTACTGAGGTCTTGAACCCCTCAAAGTCATCCATGAGGGTTGGAATCAATTTCTTCCAAACTCCTGTTAATATTGATATTTTGTCCTCCTATGAATTAGAAATGTTCTTAATGACACCTAGAATGGTAAATCTTTTCCAGAAGGTTTTCAGTTTTCTTCACTCAGATCCATCAAAGGAATCACGATCTATGGCAACTACAGCCTTACAAAATGTATTTTTTTTTCTTTTTTTTTTCATTAAGCAATCATTTTATTTTTTTATTTTTTCATTAAATGTTTATTTTGTCAATATACAATGTATATGATTATTATGGCCCATCACCGACACCTCCCTCCCTCCTCCTTCTCTCCCCTCCCCCCCAAGAATGTCCTTTCCGTTTGCTTGTTGTAACAACTTCATAAAAGTATAGTTGTTATATCTTCTCCCCCCCCCCCGGTTTTTTTTGTGTGTGTATG
>NW_007735270.1:10747-57541 GCF_000696425.1 Galeopterus variegatus | reverse complement strand
CTCTTGGCTATTGTGAAGAGTGCTGCAATGAACACTGGGGTACAGGTATACCTTCGACTTGATGATTTCCATTCCTTTGGGTATATTCCCAGCAGTGGGATAGCTGGATCGTATGGTAGATCTATCTTCAGCTGTTTGAGGAACCTCCAAACCATTTTCCATGCGGTGCTAATAATAACAAAATGTATTTCTTAAATAATAAGACTTGAAAGTTGAAATGACTCCTTGATCCATGGGTTGACGAATGGATGTTGTGTGAGCAGGCATGAAAACAACGTTAATATACTTGTATATCCTCATCAGAGTTTTTGGGTGATGAGGCATGTTGTCAATGAGCAGTAATATTTTGAAAGAAAACTTTTTTTTCCTGAACAGTAGGTCTCAATAGTGGGCTTAAAATATTCAGTAAACCATGCTATAAACAGATGTGCTGTCACTCTGGCTTTGTCGATCCATTTACAGATCACAGACAGAGTAGATTTAGCCCATCCTTTGAAGCTTTGAAGCCAAGCATTGACTTCTTCTCTACAGCTATCAGAGTCCTAGATGGCATTTTCTTCCTAAATAAGGCTGTTTTATCTATACCGAAAATCTGTTGTTGAGTGTAGACGCCTTCATCAATGATCTTAGCTGGATCTTCTGGATAACTTGCTGCAGCTTCTACATCAGTACTGCTGCTTCACCTTGCACTTTAGGTTATGGGGATACCTTCTTTTCTTAAATCTCATGAACCAGCTTCTGTTTGTTTCAAACTTTTCTTCTGCAGCATCTTCAGCCCTCTCGGCCTTCATAGCATTGAAGAGAGTTAAGGCTTTCTTCTGGATTAGGCTTTGGCTTAAGGGAATGTTGTATCTGGTGTGATCTTCTATCCAGACCACTAAAACTTCCTCCATATCAGCAATAAGGCTGTTTTACTTTCTTATCATTCATGTGTTCACTGCAGTAGCCCTTTTATTTCCTTCAAGAACTTTCTCTTTGCGTTCACAATTTAGCCAACTGTTGGGTGCAAGAGGTCTACCTTTTGGCTTATTTCAGCTTACTACATGCCTTCCTCACTAAGCTTAATCATTTCTTGATTTTTATTTAAAATGAGAGATATGTGACTCTTTTTTAGAGGCCATTGTAGGGTTAATCATTGGCCTGATTTCAAAATTGTTGCATTTCAGGGAACAGGGAGGCTCAAAAAGGAAGAAAGATGGGGGCCGGCTAGCTGGTGAAGCAGTCTGAACACATGCAACATTTATCAATTAAATTTGCTGTATTATGTGTGTGCAGTACTAGGAGCCCCAAAACAATTATGATAGTAAAATAAAAGATAATTGATCACAGATCATCATAACAGATATAAGGATAATAATAGAAAAGTTTGAAATATTGTGAGAATTACCAAAATGTGACACAGAGACGTGAAGTGAGCACATGCTGTTGGAAATATGGTTTCGATAGACCTGCTTGATGCAGGATTGCTGCAAGCCTTCAATTTATAAAAAGCACAGTATCTGTGAAGTGCGATAAACAGAAGCACAATAAAATGAGGTGTGCCTGTACATCACATCAGTGCAAACAAAACAATGTATTGTTGAGTCATGTTACTTTGGGGGGAGAATATTTATTATTTGCCAAATAAACGAGACAAAAGATGACAATCCCCTCCAGGACACTTTTAAATCCTAAGTGTTGAAACCAGAAAAATGCAAAGTCAGAGAAGCAGCCCTTCTCAAAGCCCCTGATCCCAGGAGAGGCCTGTTTACACACCATGTTTGGTTGGAAATCATATCTGGTTTTCTCAATTTGCCTTATACCACTCTATACAAGAAACCTATGCTTGCAAATTTAGAAGATTATATTTTAAACTAAACACTGTATAATTGGCATTGATCCAGGAGATGGATACATTTAAGAAATCATGGTACCCCTATAAACAGCACCTGAAGATACACTGCAATATGTTCCTAAAATATTTTGCTCTCTAAATTTGATGTCTTTCTTTAATGACTTTCATAATGACTAGCTTGGGCCATCTATACTCGAGTGAATTTCAAAGTGTTTCAGGGAACTAGGCAATCAAAATTGACCAATTTAAGAGAAGTGAAGGGGCACTATTGATTTCTCTAAATGCTATTTTTAAGGATTTTCTGACAGTTTTAGTGGTAGTTGGAAGAATGTCAAATTCACCCTTTAGTAGAAGAATAGATTAGATATAAGAGGGCAGAGTAATGTGGTTTCTCTGTTCCCAAAACTCATCCTGAACTGTGTTTTATTCTCCATTCTTCTCTTAACTGAAAAATGAATATGCATCATCACATTTTTCTTCATATTGCCTTACTCGATGTGGCATACAAGATAAAATAAAATATAATTTATACTGTTCAAAATCAAGTAGTCTATGTAATAATTAGTAGGCTATATTAAGTAATTAAGTTCAAGGCTTTGATTTTTGCTATAGAGGCTTTTTAATTCAGCACTCCAGCTGTTCTACTTTCAATTTTAGGCTTCTGTTAATGAGATGCAATCCATGCCAAATACTAGAATATTGGTATGAAAATATATATATATATATAAGTTCTTATTTTCCAAATAGAATATTGTGATTGTTTTTATACAATTTAAGAAATTTATATGATCATTTAACTTCCTCACATATTCTACTAAATAGTATTGGTAAGATCAAAATTACATATTCTGTCTTCCACTCGCCAAAACTATTTATTACTTATCAGATTCTAAAAATAAAAAGAAATTAATTGGCATGTTTCTCGTAATAGAAATCGTATTTTACATAGTTTAGTGTACTGTATTGTGGTTTCTGTGCATCTATATTGACGTAATACATATTTCTAATACTATGTGGTAGGTATTAATACATTGTATTATGTCTCTAGGTATAAAGTGGGATATTGAGCGTTGTGTGATTCTTACACTTGCTGCATCCTCTCTCTGAGTGATTAAGAAATGGCAACATATTCTGTAGCTTTCTTGGACTGTGTTTATATCTTCAGAGCAAACCACCTACCATGGTAAAAATATCTCTCATATTCCATGCAGTGCAAGCAGGGGGACCACCAATATTTAATGCACTTAGTTCATTTTAAGCTTTGTTTTGTCAATTAAATTCAGGAACAGCTTTGCTTGCAAAATTAAAGATTTCAGGAAGAAACATAGAGTACCATCTGCTCTAAATAAAAGAAATTCTGCTTGATAATCAGGTTCATATAAAAATAATGGAATTTTAGACTTTTATGGTTTCCTTAGATTTGAAAATCAGAAATATTTCTGCTACCCAAGATTTACACTGCTCATTAATAGAAATATACAGTCACTCCAGTTAGGCCATATTTGTTTAACTATTATATGCTTAATATATATGTACTCTCTAAGAAATTTTAAATTTAGAGACTCTAGGTTCTTAAAAATAAACTTCTTATGTTGGAATACTGTTAGATGTAAAGAAAAGCAAAGACAGTGTGGACAGTCCTCATATACCAGTCAGATTTCCCCATTACTATTAACATCTTGTGTTACCATGGTACACCGGTCAAAACTGAGAAAGTGACGTTGGAACATTTCTGTAATTGAAGTCCTGACTTCATTCAGATTCCACTACTTTTTCCATTAATGCCTATTTTCTGTTCTAGGCTCCAGCCCTGTGTATCACATTAAATTTAGTCATCCTGTCTCCCCACTTTCCTATGATCTGTGACGGTTTCTCAGTTTTTCTCTGTTTTTCATGGCCTTCCTGGTCTTTGGGAGCACTGCCAGTTATCCTGTAGAATGTTCCCCAGTCTGATGTTTTTCTCACCATCAGATTGGATTCATGGCTTTGGGGGAAGACAATGACAGATGTAAAGCTCGCTTCTCATCCCTCATATCGGGGAGTACAGGAGATTGACTTGACTTCCCTCATCACTTAACCTTTATCACTTGATTAAGGTAGGATTTGCCAGGCTTCTCGACTCCAAGGTCATTGTTTTTACCTTCCTCTACTCTATTCTTTGGAAGCAAGTGACTAAGTCCAATCCACATTCAGGTGAGTTGGGGGTGGGGAGGATAAATTCCACCTCCTGGAAAAGGGGACTATCCACATATAATATTTGGAATATTTCAATAAGGAAGTTGATTTTTGCACATTTATTCATGAAATTATTTATTTATATGAGTATGACACACACATATTTATTTTATACTTTGGGTTATAATACAATTCAATGCTATTTATTTTGTTGCTCAAATTATTCCAGTTTGGGTTTTATTTCAGTTCAAGTTGGCTTCTGTATTCCCTTGACATATCTCTATCATTTTGTTTTTCAAACACTTTCTCACTTTCTGGTACTACAAGATCCCCCAGGCTCATCTTGTATTTTCTCTGCCTCATCACTAGAATCAGTTATTTCTTTAAAAACTCAGTTTCTTTGTATCAGAGAATGTATTTGGAGACCAAGATTGAGGTACTTGACATGCTCATTGCTACTCAGTGTCATTGCTTCAGAACACCTCAGAAGAGAACACTGGATAACATGTGTGAATGCTAACTCATGTTATAACATGTATGGATGCTAACTCATGGATGCTAACACATTTAAAATCAGTTCTGTAACTATTTACCTATCTATATATCAAGCTAAAATGAGTTCACACAGATGTCTTTGACTCTAATCCAGTAGTACGGTGTTCATTTTAGCTTTTCATTCTTACTAACCTGTAATTTCAGAAAAACCTGGCTTCTATTATCCCCACTCATATTTGTTCAACTTCAGTACAGGTAAAGTGATTTCAAAATTAACATATACCCTTATGAGAAACAAATTTACCAGCTACAATACAATGTTTAAGTATATAGTTCCTCTCATCTTTAGCCTTACAATTTCAAGTGAAAACATTATTTCCAAAATTACGTAGGTCCGATCATTTTATTCTACATTAATTTCAGTGAGATTATTTTATGCTTTTGTAATACTGGAGAGTCATCTGTCACAGTCTACACTCTATCCTGGGATCTCCAATACCTTGGTTGATTTATTTTTTGTTGGCACACATTAAAATTTACTCTTTGTGATTTGCAGTTGATGGATTTGCCATATACATAGCATCACATATCCACCACTACAAGGTCAGAAAATTTATATCCACCATTCAAAACACTCTTCTGTGATTTTCCTAGTCAAGCACTGCACGCTGACCAAACCTCTGAAAACACTTGGTTGGTTTTCTGTCCTATAAGTTTGCCTTTTCCAGAATGCCATAGGAATGTAACCATACAGTAGGTAGCCTTTTCAGTCTGGCTTATTTCACTTAGCAAAATTTATCTGTTTTCGTATAAATTGATAGCCCATTCATTTCCATTGCTGAATGATATTCCCCTATACGGATATACTACCACTTGGTTACCATTCACCCATTGAAAGACATCTCAGCTACTTTCAGTTTTTGGCAGTTATTTACAAAGTTGTTCTATATAGTCACATGTAGATTTTTGTGTGGAGGTAAGTTAAATCAGTTGGGTAAATACCTTGGAGCATGACTGCTGTGTCAGATGGGAAGTTTATGTTTATTTTTATAGGAAACTAGTAAGATGCTATATCATTTTGCATTCCTACCAGTAATAAATGAAAGAACTGGTTTCTCTACATTCATGCCAACATTTGCCAATACTTTTGGATGTTAGTCATTGTAATAGATGGGTAGTGATATTACATTGTAGTTTTAATTTGCAGTTCCCTAATGACATATGATGTTGAGGAACTTTTTAATGTATTTATTTGACACCCACAAATCTTCTTTGGTAAAGTATGTCATCAGATCAGATCATTAGCCCATTTTGTAACCAGATTGTTTCTTAACATTGGGTATTAAAAATTCTTTATTTATTGGATGCAAGCCTTTTATAAGATGTGATTTTAGAAATTCTTTTCCCAGTCTGCAGCTTGTATTTTATTTTCTGAAAAGTGTCTTTCAGAGAGTAATTTTTAAAAATTTTGGTTAAGCCCAATTATTAAATTTTTTGTAGATTGTGATTTTTGGATTTAAAAATTCATAACTAAACTCAAGTCACACAAATTCTCTCCTATACTTATCCTAGGAGGTTTATGGATTTATGTTTCACATCATAACTATGATTGTTTTTCAGTTAATTTTTTTAAATGGTGTCCAGTCATTCCAGCACAATTTGCTGAAATAACTATCTTTCTCCATTGAATTATCTTTGCACCTTTATCAAAAACCTGTGTAGTGTACTTGTATGGTTCTATTTCTGAGCTCTCTATTCTGTTCCAGTAATCTACATGTCTATCTTTTCATCAATACCACACCATTTTATTAATTTTAACTGTACACTACGTCTTGAAATCAGGTAATAGGAGTGCTTGTTTTTCCTTTTTAGAATTATTTTATTTATTGTAAAGATGAACTAGTTTTTAAATTAATGTCTTCATTCCCTAGAAATAAAAACTCTACATAGTTGTAGGATTCAAATAAGGAAATATTTATTTCTAATTTCAAAGATTTTCCCAAGGTTTAATATTTAGGCTTTTTCTGTTGTTAAAAGTAATAGTGGAGTAGTAATATTAATTTCAGACAAAGCAGACTTTAGTACAAGGAAAAATACCAGGAACAAAGAGGGACATTGTACAATAATAAATAGGATAATTCTCCAAGAAGATGTAATGATCCTCTACGTATGTGAACCTTACAGTAGAACATCAAAATACGTGAAGCAAAAACTGATAGAACTGCAAGGAGAGACGGACGAATTCTCTATTACAGTTGGAGACTTTATGCACCTCTTTCAATAATTGATAGATAAAACAGGCAGAAAGTCAGTGAGAATATAGTTGACCTGACAGCACTATTGATTACTTTGATCTAATTGACATTTATAAAATACTTCATCTGAAACAGCAGAATACATATTATTATGAGAGTTACATGGAACATCCATCAAGATTGACTATATTCTATGCCATAAAACATACCATAACTAATTAAAATATTTAGAAATCCTACAAAGTATGTTCTAGAGCACACTGAAAAAAAATCACAGAAAGATAACTGGAAATCTTCAAATATTTGGAGATAAAGCAATGTAGTTCTACATAACTCATGAGTCAAAGATGTCTCAAGTGACATTAAAATCGTTTTGAAATTTTAGTGATAGTAAAAGTATAACATGACAATTTGTGTAATACAACAAAAACAGTGTTTAAAGGTAGATGTATAGCCTTAAACACATATCTCAGTAAAGAAGAAATATCTAAAATCAATAATCTAAGTTTCCTCTTTAGGATACCAGGGAAAGAAGAGCAATTTAAGCCTAAGCAAGCAGAAGAAAATATATAAAAATTGGAACAGAAATCAATGACATCAAAAACAAGAAAACAATGGAGAAAATCAACAAAACCAAAAACTGGTTCTTTAAAATAATCAATGGAATTTATAAACCTCTAAGCAGGCTAATCAATAGAGGAAGGAAGGAAGGAAAGAAAGAAGGAAGGAAGCAGGACGGAAGGAAAAGAAGAAAGGAAAAAGAGAAAAAGAGAAAGGAGAAAGAGGGAAATAAGGAGACAGGCAGGAAGGAAGGGATGAAGAAGGAAAGAAAAAAGAGACAGCACAAATTATCAACATTGCGAATGAAAGAGAGATTATCATTACTGAGCTTATGGATAGTAAAACTATAAAAAGGAATACTATAAACAATTCTATGCTACCCATTCCATAATTTAGATGAAATGGACCAATGTCTTGAAAACAACAAACTGTTAAAATTTACTAAATGAGAAATAGATTTTCTGAATAGGACTATATCTGCTAAAGAAATTGAATCAGTAAATAACTGTACTTTGAAAAAGAAAGAAAAGAAAAAGAAAAAGAAAGCATCAGCCGGATAGTTTCACTGTGAATTCTTTCAAACATTTAAGGAAGAAATTAAGCCAATTCTTCACAATCTTAAGCAAACAGAAACAAAGAGATCACTTCCTAACTTATTTTATAAGGGCAGCATTACCTTAAGGACAAAGCCAGGATAAAATATTACAAGAAAGGAAAACTACACATAAATATTATTTATGAATATTGATGCAATAAATCTTAACAAAATATTAGCAGCTTTAATCCAAAAGTATATAAAAAGAATTATACACCACAACCAGAGAGATCTCTTCCATGTACAGAAGGATTTCACCATTAAAAATCCAGTCAATCCAACTGACAGCATCAAGAGGCTAAAGAAAAAAGCCCATATGACCCTGTCAGTTGGTGCAGAAAAAAGCATTCGACAATATCTAGCACTCATTCATGATAAAAACTTCCAGAAAAATAGAAACAAAGGCAAACCTTCTCAATTTGATAAAGAGCACCTCTAAAAACCACCAATGGCTAACATCATGCTAACTGATGAGAAATCCATGTTTCCCCCCTAAGACTGAAGTATGAACATCCTTTATCTTCACTCCTATTCAACATTGTACTGGAAGTCCTAGCTAGCTCAATAAGACAAGAAAAGGAAATAAAAATGTACAGATTGGGAAGGAAGAAATAAAATTGGCTCTTTTTTTGCAAATGACTTGATTGTTGATGTTATAAATAAACCAGGAAACTATTAAAACTAATAAGCAGTTATAGCAAAGTTGCAAGGTACAAAATTAATACAGTCAATTGCTTTCCTAAAGATCAGCAATAAACAACTGGAATTTGAAATTAGATAAAAGAATACCATTAACAATAGCCCTAAAAAGTGAAATAGTATGGTATAAATTTAATGAAATATGAAAAGGATCATATGAAATTTATTTAATGAAATATGAAAAGTACAGATTATAAAACTCTGATGAAATAAATCATAGAAAATCAAAATAAATGGATAGATATTCTGTGTTTATGGATTAGAAGTCTCAGTATTATTAAAACACCAGTTCTTTCCAATTTGATCCATAGTTTCAATGCAATGCCAACCAAAACCCCAGCAAGATATTTTGCATATATAGACAAACTCATTTTGAAGATTATATGAAAAGGCAAAAGACCATGAATAGCTAACAAAATATTGAAGATGAACAAACTTGGAGTATTCACATTACTTGATTTCGAGATGTACTATGAAGCCACGGTAATCAAGACAGCACAGTATTGGCAATGAATAGACACACAGGTCAGTGGAAGAGAATAGAATCCAGAAACAGACCCACGTAGTTAACTGATCTTTGAAAAGAGACCAAAGGAAATTTTATGAGAAAAAATAGTCTTTCAATAGATAGTGCTGAAACAATTTAATTTCTATATGCTAAAATAAATTGAACTGAGACACAGACTTTACACCTTTCACAAAAACTAACTCAAAATGCACCATGGGACTAAATGGAAAATGCAAAACTATGAAACTTCTAAAAGAAAACAGAAAATCTAGGTGACCTTGTTTTTGGTGATTAATTTTTAGATACAACACCAAAGATGCAATCCATGAAGGAAAATATTTATAAGTTAGGTGTTATTAAAATTAACAATTTCTGCTTTGCAAAGGACACTGTTAAAAGAATGAAAAGAAAAGCCACAGACTGAAAGAACACATTTTGGAAACACATATGTAATAATGACATGTATCAAAAATATACAAAGAAACTCAATAATAAAACTCAAAAATAAGAAAACAAGCAACCCAAATAATAAGTAGGTAAAGATCTGAATAGACACCTCATCAAAGAAGTATACAGATGGCACATAAGCGCATAAAAATATGCTCAGCATCATTTGTCATTAGGGAATTGCAAATTAAGACAAAAATGATCTAACTAATGCCACACACAAACTACAATGGATAACGCCTAAAAAACAACCACAACAAAAAACCCACGTGAACAAAACTTGACAAAATCAATTGCTGGCAAGAATAAAGAACAGGAATTTTCATTCACTGCTAGTCAGAATGCAAAATGTACAGTCATTTTGGGAGACAGTTTGGCAGCTTCTTACAAAGCTAAACAAAGTTGTATTAGTCAGTATTTGTGTCGCTATAACAGAATACCAGAGACTGGGTAATTTATAAAGAAAAGAGATTTATTTGGCTCATGATTCTGAGACGGCTGCATCTGGCATGGCTCTCAGGCTGCTTCCACTCATGCCAGAAGACAGCAGACAGCCGACAGGCACAAGGAGATCACATGGTGAAGAAAGAAGCAAGAGGGAGAGGAGCAGTGCCAAGCTCCTTTTAACAACCAGATCTTGGGGGAACTAACAGAGTAAGAACTCACTCAACCCTTCCCCCACACCAGGGAGGGCATTAATATATTCATGAGGGATCTGCCTCCATGACCCAAACGCCTCTCAATACTGCCACAATGGGGATCATATTTCAACATGAATTTGGGGGGGTATAAACATATCCAAACGATATCCATAGTCTTACCTATGATCCAGCCATCACACTCTTAAGTATTTACAAAGCTACCTGAAAACTATGTCCACACAAATCCTACACACAAATGTTTATCTCAGCTTCATTCATAATCTCCCCAAATTGAAAGCAACAAGATTTCCTTCATTGGGTGAGTAGATAAACTGTGTATCCATATTATAGAAAATTCTTCAACAATTTAAAAAAAGAATTATCAAGCTACAAAAAAACATGGATGAATCTTTAATGCACATTGGTAGGTGAAGGAAACCAGTCTGAAAAGCTTACATATTGTATGACTCCAGGTTGAATAGAAAAAGCACATGGGGAGTTTAGGGTGGTGAAACTTTTCTGTACAATAGTGTAATTTTTAATTAATGATACTATGCATTTGTCAAAGTCTATTGAACTTTAGACCACAAAATGTGAGCTTTCATGTATGCAAATTAAGTAAAATCATTTAGGACATCAGGGGAGTTATAAGACCAAACGGAAAATAGGACAAAACAATGTAACTGTATTACTAAAGGATGAGGCAACCTCCCTTAAGGCAGTGGAGGAAAATACTGTGGACTTAAGTAACCTTGGATGTCAATTATCAAGCTACAAAAAAACATGGATGAATCTTTAATGCACATTAGTAGGTGAAGGAAACCAGTCTGAAAAGCTTACATATTGTATGATTCCAGGTTGAATAGAAAAAGCACATGGGGAATTTAGGGTGGTGAAACTTTTCTGTACAATAGTGTAATTTTTAATTAATGATACTATGCATTTGTCAAAGTCTATTGAACTTTAGACCGCAAAATGTGAGCTTTCATGTATGCAAATTAAGTAAAATCATTTAGGACATCAGGGAGTTATAAGACCAAACGGAAAATAGGACAAAACAATCTAACTGTATTACTAAAGCATGAGGCAACCTCCCTTAAGGCAGTGGAGGAAAATACTGTGGACTTAAGTAACCTTGGATGTGAGAGGAGTCTAAAATAAATGCAAAAGAAACTCTACATAAGCATTGTCCTCTAGTTAATAAAGTTATTTGCCATGAGGACACAGGTTAAGAATTCTGATACTGCTGTACATGCGCCCTGGAGTTGAACAATTAAGTAAGTGGCTGGAAATGGTGAGATCCAAGTTTTTCATTGTTGAAGTGAGATTTTATAGACAAGCAGGGAAGAAACCAGAATGACCCATGTAGTAATAGCTTAACATTAGAGATATCAGTGTTTATATATATATATATATATATATNGAAGAGATTTTAACATGTTCTTTAGTTTTTCAATATTCCCTTGATGAAATCTTGTACTTGGAATGACAGCTAGTGAATAACCTGTAGTATATGGCTAGTGATTTTAATCTCAAGAGATTAATGTGTATAATTCTGAGGACTTAAAACACAACTATCCTATATAATATATATAATATATATATATATATATATATATATATATATATATATTAGCTTAATATAGATATGGATCATTATATATGGAAATATTTACAGATACATGTATATTGTTATGTTAGTGTATACTCATATATTTCTTCACCTTGTCAGCAGAAAGCACCCTGAAGAAATACTCAGTAGTGACAACCACACAAGATCTTGGTTTCTAATATCACTTTCCACTAAAAGAAACCAGCGCAACTTGGAGAAATGGCTGTTTCTAGCACTGAGGCAAAAAAAAAAAAAAAAAAATTGTAAGATAATCCCATAACACCTTTCGGTGCTAAAATGTAATAAAGTGCTCATGCACGCACACACACACACACACACACACACACACAAACTCACACATACACACAGTTAGGAGTATATCAAATAGACATAGGAACCAACCAACCTCAAATCTCTTAATGGCCAAAGTTGGAAAAATTCGATCAACACAATAAATAAGGTAATATTGGATAATAACTCAAAGTATAAAATATACATGAGACCATACTCATATAAATAAATGACTGAATAAATTAATAAATAGAGGAGAAAAGATAAACATCCTGTGCAGAAGAATTCCAAATAATTTAAGAGGCTTTCCTTTCCAGGAAGCAGAGTGTAACTCCCAACTCCATAAGTGTGGTCTATGCTTAGTGACTTCCTCCAAAGATTACAGTATAAAAAGTGGAAGGAAGAGTTACTTTAAATAATAAAATCTGTTAAACACTTTCTTAGCCAGATGATCTGCATCAACATCAACAGAAATAAGTAATATTAATAGTATCTACTCCTGACATGTGATGACAATGGCATCTTACCTTTATGGTCTTCCTCCCCCAAACATGTAATCCCCTTCTAATGATAAGAAAAACATCAGATAAAACCAGCTGAGGGACATTCTACAAAATACTTCCCCCGCATGAGGCAACCTCCCTTAAGGCAGTGGAGGAAAATACTGTGGACTTAAGTAACCTTGGATGTGAGAGGAGTCTAAAATAAATGCAAAAGAAACTCTACATAAGCATTGTCCTCTAGTTAATAAAGTTATTTGCCATGAGGACACAGGTTAAGAATTCTGATACTGCTGTACATGCGCCCTGGAGTTGAACAAATTGCCATAGTCATGAAAAACAAAAACAGTCTGAGAAACCATCACAGCCAAGAACAGCTTAAAGAGGCATGACTACTAACATGTAATATGGTATTCTGAAACAGAAAAAAGACATTAGGTAAAAACTAAGGGAATCTGAAGAAAGTATGGACTTCAGTGAATAAAAATGCATCAATATTGGTTCATTACTTGTAAGAAATGTATCATACTAATATAATATGTTAATAATCGGGGAAAGTGAGTGTGGGATATATAGAGACCCTCTGTATTATCTTCACAATTTTTCTGTATATCTAAAATTGCTCTAAAAATAAAATTGATATGTAATGAATATGATTCATTGAAGAGCAAAAGCTGAACTCTTTGACATTTTATTCTTTGAATTGATCAACTCTGCATACATTAATCAGCAGATAAGTGGATCTGAGTGTCTTGGGATGACTTACACATGAATACACTATTGAAGGTTGCTCTCCATTTGAATTATATAAAAGTTTATCCAAAGGACATTTACAATTCTATTATTAAGAGTAAAATCAATTCCACTCATTCATTTTTCAAATTTTAGAAAGAGTGATATTCAAGTACATACTATAGGCACAGGTGCTTACTGAGTAAGAGTGAAATGCAACAGTGCTAGACCCCTCATCCCCAAGAAATGCCTTATAACGTTCTGAGAAAAGGAGGAGACAAAAATCCTCAGGGCTCAGGTAAGCACCAGACACTAGGACATGTCCTGTAGGCCAGGGGTGTGTGCCTAGGAGCACACTAAGATCTGACAATAAGACATGCTGCAAAGTGTAGCTGTATTTATAGGTGGACACCACAATTCACAGCAGGACAAATTACAATTTTATTCTTATTAAATATTTCAGCTAACTGGCTAGAAGACATTATGTGGACATTAAATGGGAACACCATGGCTGCTTCTGAGAAACCAGGTTGGCTAAAGCTCATCCATTCTGAAGAAGCAGAATTCTGTTCATATCAATATGTTTAAGAAACGTGTTATCTTTCAAAGTGCCCCATAGCTTAACTGTCCCCACCCTGCCAGGCCAGTCTGTCTCAGTGGGCGGGGGGAACATGCCATGCACAGAGCCTGCCTTGCTTTCACTCCCGTGCCCTGACAGCTGGGCTTCTCCAGGCCTTTACTCACTCCTCTCAACCAAGTGAATGAAGGGAGGAAGGAAGCAGAGCAGGAATCTCAGTGTCCGCTTGCACAAAATCACCATATCACAGAATTTTAGGTGCACGTTAAAGGATTTTAGCAAATTTACAGAGTGGTTATTATTACAATCCACCTTTAGAACATTTGCTCTCTCCAGAGGCCTCACTTCACTGCCTGATGGTCAGAGTGGGGCAGAGCAGGGGAAGAGGCCAGGGTCCGGAAGGGGTGCAGCTATGCTTGACAGGTGGCAGCCGGGTGGCGACTGGCTCCCTGGTTCTGAGAATAGCTCTGGAGAGGTGCAGGGATTGGAGATTGACTGCGGGAGCCTTGAGACTTATTTTTCTTTCTTTTTCTTCCTAACTTCCTCACCAGGAAGGAGTCTCTGCAACAAGTGGCATCCGCCACCTCTTGGGCCCTCTCCCTGGACTGAAAGCCTTGAAGCTTCCTCTCTGAACCTCACTGAGTACCCACACACTCTAGAATCTGCACTTTTAACGTTTTTTTCTCTCCTTTATTTTTCCTTCCACTGGAGATAGTAAAAAAAAAAAAAAAAAAAAAAAAGTTTCTTTGGGGTCTTCTCTGCCCCAGACCCAGATTTCTCCTCTCTGTCTTTCCTGTTGGTAATAAAGATGACCATGTCTGATAAAAAGTCATTGAATCTCGTGAACTCCCAGGGTTGCTGGAGTGGAGAAACCAGACTTATCGCCCAGGATGGAGGCGTGGGTTGAGAAGGGGATGGAGCTGCACAAGAAGGCCCGCCTTCCCCTGCTCGCTCCCTCTGTACTCTTCACTAATGCCGTCTTGGACTCACACAACCTCTGGTTTGACCCTTGGGGCTGGGACATGCTCCAAATCACTGATGACCCCAATTACTTGAATCAGAAGACAAGTGATAAACCAGCATTTCAATGACTGGAGCAGAGGAAAAACATCTAGAACTGGTACATCTTAGTAAGTAGTACTGAGTAGGTACTACTGTCAGGGCATAACCCTAGGAGGAGAAGGCAAGACTACAGGCTTCATCAGTCCACAGGTCCAGGAGCCACTTAGAATGTTGTCCAATTCCTGCTTACTTGCCTCCTCCTATTGAAGAGAGGCAGAGAAATAGCTGCTGTTTGCCTGAGAGAGAGCATGGGCTACCCTGGTACAAGGAAGGGACTCTCTTAGGTAGGGTGTTAAAGAAAAATTATTCTGGCACTTGTTAAAATGGTGAGGAAGACATTACTCAAGACTATTGTAATAGGAGAGATTGTGCCCCACTCTGAAAACAACACTAACAAGTGGGGATTTATAGCCAATGAGCAAAAGAAGGGGGTTAGTGGTTGGAAAATTACTAAGAAGAGACAGCAAGAGTAGGGGGATTCTTGTCAAACTAACCTAACAGGATTCTTCCGAAAGACAGGCCATGGACCGCACATCAAAGGTGGGAGGTAAAGAACTTGATAAGATATCAACACTGATCATAGGTAGGGGGGTTATCACTAAACTGACTTAATTAGGGTTCTTGCTAAGACTAGGCCATGCAGGACCAGCAAGGACAGGACAGACACTGAAGTCCAAGGTCAAGGCCATCTTGAGAAGAATCTAACTCAACTTTGGTCAAGGGGAGAGTGTTTGTTAAGGGTCACTGCTGACATCTTCTTAGTGCCATGAGGTTGGGCCCATTGTCCACTGCACAAGCTGTGGTCCCTTTAAGGATGGTAAAGACAGAGCTGCAAAGGCTGTTGGGACTGGAGGGGGCATGAGGACAGCAGGTATGGCCAGGTGAGTGGGGTGACTTGCAAAGCACTATAAATGACAGGGAGTGGCAATGCACATGGCTCACTGAGCAGCCCCCATCTCCACCTGCCATCCACCTTCCTCTCCCCAGCCCTAGCCGTCCCCTGCCTCTCTTCCACAACAGATTCGGGCCACCATACTAGGGTCTTCTCCACCAGTGACTGAGTTCCTCTCTGCTTCTTGGCTGCCATTCTCCCAGCACTGGCTTCTACTCACCTCCCTTCTGTTCTAGAATCCAGACTGCCAGGAACTACAGACAATCACATTTTAACTGTGATGGCCCCATTTTATCATGTAAACACTCTTCTGTTAACCACTTCCTCTGTAACCTAAATGCCAGCTAACGCATTCCTGCCAGAAAAAAATGCTTAAAACACAAAACCCCATCTTTTTGTAGGCCCCAAATACTTCCCAAAATGTGTGCTGCTTCCTGGCTGACAATGACCGTCCTGGTCACCTCTGGCTCACCAGTCTTCTTCTATATGTTACATCATATCAGTGCCCTGGGTGCACTGGTTTCCGTTCCACGTGATAACAACTCAGAAAAATTTCTCAGCTACTACGCTATCACTAAAACACAAGAAAATCTTGCTTACAGCAATTGTAAGTTTAGTAATCTTAAAGTTAGGATTTTTTAGAGATGAACAATGGGGTGCTTATAGGAACAACAGATGTCACTTCAAGTTGACCATCAGGCACCCACATTCTTAAAATATGCTTTAATGAGTATCAGCAAGGGTTTTCCCTGACTGTTTCACCCCTATTCAGTTCCTCAGACTTTAGTCATCTGGGGGGCTTCTCTCAATCCACTTGTCTTCCTTTACTTGCCCTCACCTCCTCACTGCCCCTCACAATTTAAATTTTTCGTAGTGCATGAAGGGCCGCCATTTCATGTTCCCCAAACACAGCAGTCTACAAGCCGTGCTACAAACTGGTGTAGAGGTGCTCAGAACTTTCCCGACCACTCTGTCAGAGAAAACAGCCCTCTGTTTTAAAAGAATGGTCATGGTAAACAGGCATCCTCTACAGCCTTTTCACCCCAGATACTGCATGAAAGAGACATACCTCTTAGGGACTTAGGACAAGAAGAAGCATCTGAAAGGTGTGAAGACAACAGATGCAGTTGCAGGATTGAATGGCAGGAGTGGTCCTGATGAGGCCTGGATCCTTCTGCTGTCACCACAGATAGTAAAGTCTTTGTAGACTCAAAAATTATTTTATGTCAGACTCCCTTTAAAATTATAGGAATACATACTCGTTAACGATCTTTAACTCAGGCAGTTGATAAAAATTTAAGTCTGCATGGAGAAATAAAATATTGTTTGCTGGGGGAGGATTTAATACCAAGTGGAATATTATTTTTAGGGCACTGTGACAGGCACATGCACGGTACATAATATCATATTTATTCCCTATATCATCTCCATATCTTCCCCATATTCCAGCTGAGGAAATCTTGATACCAAATCTCAATCCTACCTTCCTGAAATTATGCCCCTATCCCTATTCACTCTCTTTTCTTCCTTTCCCAGCTGGAACCTTTTACTTTAGATATGTGTGTCAGATAAAGAAGAGTGATCATTAGAAAAATTGAAAGCAAAGAGTGGAAATATGTCAAAAAAAAAAAAAGAAAAAAAAAGAAATGTCATAAGATATTTAAGCCAGCTATTGATCCTGCCTAAAAAAATATGAGATTACCTCTACATTTAAAGATGCATATCAACCACTATATATATGTGAAAAAGAAGTATACAAAATGAATAGAATAAAACTATATGCTATGGTATGGATGTATTGTATTAGTTATGTGCAGCAAGGGCCTGGTTTAGATAGGAAGTAATGGGTCCAGCTATTGATCCTGCCTAAAAAAATATGAGATTACCTCTACATTTAAAGATGCATATCAAACACTATATATATGTGAAAAAGAAGTATACAAAATGAATAGAATAAAACTATATGCTATGGTATGGATGTATTGTATAAGTTATGTGCAGCAAGGGCCTGGTTTAGATAGGAAGTAATGGGCCAACCCCACAGACTAGACAGAGGCTATGATGCTTTAGGTGACTATGTGGCTTTTGGAGTGTGTAGGGTGGCTTGTGCTGGTTCCTAACAATATTTCCAGACTAACTGAGCTGACTATCCTGGATCTGTTTCTTTCCATCTGAAAATATGGAACTTATGCAATAACAATCACTCCTCCTTTTTATAATCCTTCCCCAACTATCCAGGAAAAGGCTATTTCTCTTCCTGCCTTTCCTGGGAAATTATTGTTCTTTTAGTTTAGTACCCACTTGACTATGTCTCGAATAGAGAGATTCAAAGGGAATGTCAATATTTGCTAAACACCATCCATCTTTCTAAACGTAAATAGTTGGTAGTCTCTCATCATAGTGGTATATAGCGATGAAAATTTCTTAAAAAAAAAAAAAAAAAAAAGCATTACATAGGCCAAATCATAATATTACTTTTCACTATTATTCAAAAAGGAAAAAATGGGTAGAGAAAAGAATAAACACAATGACCACATATTGATTCATAATTGGTTGTTAGAGCAAAATAAAAATCAAATAAGCAATTATTGCATTTAAATTAAAATACAAAGATATAACATTTTCTGGTCTCTCTGAAAACGATCTTATTTTATTCGTAGGTATTGTGACTTCTAAAGTAAGTTAATAACAGAATAATACATCTCTACTTAGCTTCATTATGAAGTAGATCATGTGCAAATACTTGTATTAGAAAATAATTCAACAAGGTACTAAAAGTTCCTAGCATAGCTCTTAGCATAACTTCATTCAACAATGATAGCTAGTAATGTGTTTGGTGAATGAATAAAATAATTCAATAACAAGAATTTTTTTTTATTTCTTTAGCAAAATTTTGACTTTTTACTCTCTTACAACTTCCTTTCCAACTTTGTGATTTTACATAAAACAAAAGCCGTGGAATTAACTTGATTAGATTAGGGAATGCCGAGAAACCTGGTAAAGCTATCTTTTTAGGTGTGTCCGTGAGGGTGTTTCCAGCAGAGATTAGTATGAGAGCCTGCGTGGACTGGGTGGGAAAGACCTGTCTTCAATGTGGGCAGGAACCATCCCATCCTCTGGGGGCCCAGAGAGAGCAAAAAACAGAGAAAAAAGCAAAACTCTCTATCCACTGGAGCTGGGATACACTCTTCTCTCCTGTCTGTGGACATCAGAGCTTGAGACTCTTTAACTTTGGATTCCAGGACTTACCCCAAGGACACCATCGGCTTCTCTGGCTTTGAGGCCTTTGGACTTGGACTGAATCATGCTGCTGGCATCCAGTTTGCAGATGGCCTGTCATGGGATTTTCTTCACAATCATGTGAGCTAATTCCCCTAATAAATCCCCTCTCATATGTATAACATATCTTATTGGTTCTGTCTCTCTGGAGAGCCCTGACTAACACAGACTGTAAAATAGGCAAAACATGAAAACAATGTTATAGGACATACAATTCTAATATTACGGATCACACAAATAGTGATTTAGATGTGAATACCCAGATATCACAGCTTTCAGCATTATTTTGCTGATTGTTTTCTTAGTCTGAGCCCTATACCTATGTTCACAGGACTATTACATTAGAATCACCTGCCAAAACCTGCCATCACCATGACTCACTTCTTTGGCATGAGTTGGAGAAACTATTCCAATTGTAGTAGTGGGATATGCACAGGGTATACAATGGGCACAAGTCGCATATCCAGACCTGCAAGATTTTGGACAGATTATCCTCTCCCCTCTGAAAATCCTTACTGTCAGAGAACTTCCCTATTTAAAGTCAATATTATGTAACATCTTAGATCTTCAAGTGTCATTTGAAGAGACATTTAAAAGACGGCCAAATGGATGATTAAAAAGGTGGTCCTGTACAGACAAAAGAAATGCATTCTAAATGGAGAAAACAGCCTGTGGTGGAGCCCTGGGGCGTGGAAGAACTCAGTGTGTTGAAAGACCTGAAGGGCAGCAGTACTGAGGACAGCACTGCCTCCAGGGACAAGTGAGGCAATTCGTGTTGGTCATGTGAGAATGTTTCTAGTCATGTAGACCATGAATTTCATGATTTATAACCAAGATAAAAATAAATTGGGATTGACCAACCTGGTACTAGTTGAGCTATATATCAAATAGCATTTTAATTTGATCTTATCGAAGGAAACCAATTATTGCTTAAAATAATCACTGTAACCACAAAAAAAGGTAGACAATTCGAATTTTGTCTTGTACTTCTGAAATGTGTGGGTTCATTTTTAGTGACTTTTGATTTTAAAACTGCGTGACACTAACAAGAAGTTGCAGAAGTATAGTTTCCAAGTACCCTTTACCTGGTTCCCCCCAGGGGTAGTATTTAACCATATATATTGTCAAAACTAGGAATCTGATCATTTTACAACAATATTTACTCAGGTAGTAACTTTATTTGGATTTCACCAGCTTTTACCTGCACTCCTTTTTTTGTGTGTGTGTCATGGTGGTAGAGATATCTTTTAAGGAAGAATTTTATTGAGGGAGTTTTCAAAGAAGATAGCTGCTGTAAGCAAGCTAATTAGACATTCACTGCTAACAATCTTGACCTCAATTAGGTGAAGGATTCCTAATTAAATCATTACAGGCTTTTGTGTTAAGTGGTAATTGAATGCCTGAAAGTTCTTCACAATTATATCATATTAACAAGAGGGTATTTGCATTTTTAATGCTTTATTGATTTCCAATTCGTTACAGGGCTGTTAGTGTTATTTTACCATGTCATTGAAAGCTTTACAAATTGTTCTTTAGGGTTCACGAGCTTAGAGAAGAGGTTAAAAAAACAACAAAGTTTGTGACCCACTTAAGTGTTTTGCAGACTGCAGCATTTTAGCTAATCCTTCTTATGATTATCACCACCTTCTTATGATTATCACCATCTCTTTAAATATGTATCTGCAGGTAGGAAGACAGAAGACTTAGTAAAACTGGAGACATGTAGTCTAGGCCACTCTCCTTTACTTATTTTTTTTTTAAATTTTTAAAACCATAAAATATGGTTTCTTTTGGTTCACACATATTTTTCAGAGGCTACTGTTGGCTTGGCTAATTTTTTGCATACACAAAATCTTTAGGTTCCAATAGGGTTCATATTTATTTACCTAACATGAATTCATGGTCAATGATACTTATCTGTGCTCATAGGGGACAATACAGGGTACGTTCCCAAATATCATTTAAACCATTAGTTTGACTAAGATATTTAACCAAATCTGTTAACAATATTTGTTTTTATTTAATGATTTATCTCTTGTCCTAGTGTTTTCTAACCTGTTAAAAAAAAAACTGTTACAGTGTGATAAAACCTAGATGTTTCTTTTACCAATTCCACCTCCTTTACAATTAATCATGAGCCTAAATGAATCTTTTGAACTCTAGATTTAATTGATAATTTAAAGTGATGGAATTAATTCCAGAAGGTCTAGATGAATTTTAATTAATTTGAAATTAATTAAAAATCACTAACTCAAGTCAGACTATTTTTTTCTAGCCGTAATCAGTAGTATATTTTAATTTTTAAGTATAAAAAGTAATCTCAGAAAAAAATTTGTAACAATGTATTTCCTCCAAAAAATAATCTGTCATGCCCCACAGTCTATCCCCTTCCTTAGTGCTGTGTTACACTCTACTTTCATATTCAGTGTCTTTTTGACTTGACTTAGGGAGGTTATTTTAACAGATTATACATTCCAGAGGTATCTTGGGCATTGATTGATATACGTTACCCATCTATACCTTAGATGTATCATCTATTGTAAATCTATAAATCCCACTAGTAGAAATCAGATACATATATACTAGAATCGATTAACAAATGTAAATAAAACATTTTTCTTAATTGTTTTCTATTGTCTCCTAGAATTGTTTAGATGATGAAGGCTACAATAAAAACAATCAGAGATTTTTAAAAAGAACTATATTTACAAATATGTCATAGAAAAATATTTGTTTGAAATCAGCAATTATTCTTACCTAATGTTTTATTTAGTTGAACACACACCTTAAGAATCAAACACAAAGATAATTCTAGTTCTTCTGTCAGCCATAAAATATTAGGTAGAAATAATGTAATAGTTAAATGAAGAGTTTGCCCCAGATTCTATATTTCTATATTTATATTACATATGTTTTTTTCCCAAGTGTTCAGATATAATTGAGTGAACAATAAAAAAACAAGCAAATCAGCAAACATAATTCCTCCAGCAGCACATTATGGCAGAGGGTTCAGAGAGTTCAGTAGTAAATAGGTTGATCTTACCACTTTTCTTTGCAGAACAGAACAGACTGTGTCTGACTAGAAAAATGTTTAAATTTTTACATATTTTATTTCTCTGTTTCATAGTACTAGATACCCTAATATTCCTACACTAATTCAAATCCTTTAAAAGTACCTTCAACTATTTAATATCAATAGTATAGCATTAATCTACAAAAATACAACATTCTATTAATATGTTCATGTTTCCCTGGTCTGTTCTTTGTAATCACTTTAGCAAACTTTTGTCATAAAATTCTTACTGTAGCATGCATTCATTTGTGCTAGGAATGGTTCATTTCAATCACCCTATGTTTTTGGTCATGGAATAAAAGGATCAAAGTACTCATACTTCAGACATAATATAGCTGAACCCATAATGGAGTCATAAAGCAGATGTTAATTATTTTACTATAATAACAAGGGTTTATATGTATTTTCCAAATATTTTACACTTTACCATTTTTACAAAATATATGATTGCACAGTTAATGCTCTTAATTTTGCATTATAATCTTCAGCTGGGTAATTTTATTTTAGGCCTATCCAAATGAGGGCATCATCGAAGTGTGCCAGGCTCTGTCTATGATCCTCTAAAGATCTGTGCAGATGACCCAGCCTTGTTTTTTTGACTTGTGCAGCCAGAAGGGCCCCAGAACCTACTTAAACTACTTGTACCATTCTTGTAGTCTTAACTTTCATCCCATCCTAAGCCTCAGGTTGTGTAATCTTTCCTAGAGACAACACCTGACTCTACCAGAGCCTGCATCTTGTCTGACATCTGTGTTATGTTTTCCATCTCTCCAAATTTCTATGCTACAGCTGCATAAATTCTTCTCGTTTATTATCCCAGTCAGTACTGTTCTTTTCATCTGGGTCTCATCTTTTTTACAATTATTTTCAGATAATCCATTTAGTTCTTAATTTCAGTGATATGCTTTTTCAATATATTTTTCACTTCTAAAAAGTTAATTTTATTATCCCAGTCAGTACTGTTCTTTTCATCTGGGTCTCATCTTTTTTACAATTATTTTCAAATAATCCATTTAGTTCTTAATTTCAGTGATATGCTTTTTCAATATATTTTTCACTTCTAAAAAGTTAATTTTTTTTTTCCCGAATGTGCCTTATTTAAAAAAAAATTTAGTGGTTGCTTTAATTTATAGTATACATTTACAGTTAATCTAAGTGCACTCTCAAACAATGCCGTACTGCTTAATGAGTGCTACAGATACTTATAAAAGATTATTCTTAATTCCTCCCTCCCAACCCCCTATATCATTGTTGTCATTCATTTCACTCATCCATATTGATCTATGTTTAATGAGTGCTACAGATACTTATAAAAGATTATTCTTAATTCCTCCCTCCCAACCCCCTATAACATTGTTGTCATTCATTTCACTCATCCATATTGATCTATGTTATCAATTAAGAGTAAGACAAGATTTTATTTTACCTTCATTCATTCTTTCTCCAATGCTTTCTTTATGCACATTCTTTCAATGTATTTTGCAGGGTAGGTCTGCTGGAAATGCATTCCCTCAGTTTTAGTTTGAGAAAGTGTTTATTTCTCTTTTACTCTTGAGGGATAATTTTGCTGAATATAGAATTCTAGGTTGGTGTGTGTTTATCTTTCAATACTAAACATATTAAACTCTACTCTCTTGTTGCTTACATGGTTTCTGATAAAATAGCTGTCCTGGTTCCTCTAAAAGTAAGGTAATTCCTTCCTGCCTCCAGCTTCTTTTAGAATTTTATTTTTGTTTTTGTTTTGCTGCAGTTTGAATGTGATATACCTAGGTTTAGATTTTTGGTATTTATTCTGCCTAGTCTTCTCTGAACACTGGACCTTGGTTTGATGTCTAATTCATTTTGGAAATGTCTTGGCTATTATTATTACATCAAATATTTCTTATATTTCATTCTCTCTCTTTTCTATCTTCTATTCCAATTACTCATATATTACCCTTTTTGGAATTGTCCCATAGTTCTTGGATATTCTGTAGAGGATTTTTTTTCCCATTATTTTTTTTTTCCTTTTGCTTTTCAGTTTGGTAAGTTGATACTGACGTATCTTCAAGCTCATTCATTCTTTCCTTGGCCATATCCAGTCAACTGATGAGTCTATCAAAGGCATTTTAAAAACATTTCTCTTATTGTGCTTTTATTTTTTATCATTTCCTTTTGATTCTTTTTCATAGTTTCAATATCTGTATTCACATTGCCCATCAATTCTTGCATATTGTATATTTTTTTCATCAGAATCTAATTTACAGCTCCAAAGGCTTCTGCCCCAGGTAACCTGATCTGGTTGTGATTCTCTGTATTTGCTTGTGTCTTGAGATTTTTGAGGTGACCATTTATCTTGACTTCTTAAATCTCTCATGTGTCCAACTCTTTCATCTTTTTTCTTGTTGAATGGATGGAAATGACCACTTCTATGCTGTTTACATATAAGATGTATGTTATAAATTCAAATCTACTCTGCATTATCTTTTTGATAACATTTTGTTCCTTTCTTTTGTTTTGATCTGCTCTTTAACTTACCCTAAATACTTTGTTTCCAATAATTCCATATTCTGTAGTTCATCAGTTCTGATCCTGTTTTTGGTTTGTTTTCTCTTTTTTTCTGGTAACTCTTGCTAATGTGACTTTTTTCCTCATATGTCTTGTAATTATGAATTATGAGCTCATCCTCGGTAGGTGTATTGGGGAAAATCAACCTCTTGGATTGATGGAGTGTCTCCTATTTGGTAAATACATTATTAACTTTTGCAAGGTAGCAGGTGCAATATCAACTCTGCACAACTTTAAATTTCCAATCACAACAGTACTGTGAATTCAAACCCCCAAAACGTATGAGGGCATGCTTGTGCTTATAAATATTCAGGAGACTTTTTTCCTATAGCCCAGGATGCAATAGGCAAATTCCCTTGGCTGCTCCTTTATTAAAAGGGTAATAATTAGAAATATCTGCTAGGTTGTCTCCAAGCATTTAAAATTCAACATATCTAAATAAGAGCACTTTATCTTTTCCATCAAGCCAACTTGCACCACAACATTTCATGTGTCATAGAAGAACAGTGCAAGATTTCAGATGAAATATATGGAAAAAATTTCACTGAGGATAAGGGACCAAAGTTTGAAGATAAAGACATGGTTATAGGGATCTAAATGAAAAAAGATATACCAGAGAGTGGGCTGGTGGATGATACTAGTGAAACCTTTAAGGTAGAATCATGCATGGTATGTCAAGAACACAGTGAGCTCAACTCTAAAAGAGAATGGTAAAAAGAAATAGTTGAAGATATATTTATAAAAAATAGAAGCCTGATGTGTGGAGCCATAAATTACTTAAAATTGTGGATTTTATTTTATAGGTAAATCTGTCAGTGGAGTAACCTGCAAATACCAGGATTTAAGGAAATAGGGATCAGGGATTATCTCATTAAATTTGATTACAAGGCACCTAACTGAAATGTAGAAGAAAGGCCAATATAAATTTAAAGTTAATAATTTAGTAAGATCAAATGTGGTGATACCCCCCCAAACATCGTCTAATTACAATAAATCAACATGGTCCAGAGTTAGTGAAATAAACATTGTGTTGGCTACAGTCACTTAACCATAGGATGTAAACCATTCAAAGAGATTCTTATCAGGCCCTGAATTGGCCTTACCATCCTAACTCTAAAAAAAGACTTAAAAAATTAATTATCACTATATATTCTTTTATTTTTTAATTTAATTAATTTATTTTTATTGTAACATAGTAATTGCACATATCTGTGGGGTACACAGTTAGTACTCATGTGCAATATGTGGTGCTTAAATTAGGATATTTGACATAATACTAAGTAATCTTTTTGTGGCCTTTTACAATTTCTCCTTTACCCCCCTCCACTCCCACTTTCCCACATCTTGTAACTTCAGGTCTGTTCTTTCCTTTTGAAAGTTTAATACATTATTTTGATGGTTGTATCTTTCTTTCTTTCTCTTTCTTTTTCCTTCCTTCCTTCCTTCCTTCCTTCCTTCCTTCCTTCCTTCCTTCCTTCCTTTTTCCCTCTCCCCTTCCTTCCCTCCCTCCCACTTATGAGTGAAGACGTGTGGTATTGCTCTTTCAGTGTCTGGCTTATTTCACTTAACATAATTTTCTCTAAGTTCATCCATGTTGCTGCAAATGGCAGTATTTCATTCTTTTTTATGGCATAGTAGTATTCCATTGTGTATATATGTCACATTTTCCTTATCCAGTTATTTCATGATGGACACTTAGGTTAGTTCCAACTCTTGGCTATTGTAAACAGAGCTGCAATAAACATGGGAGAGCAGGTATCCCTTCAATATGATGATTTCCATTTCTTTGGGTCTATACCAAGAAGTGGGATGGCTGGATTATATGGAAATTCTGTCTGTAGTTGTCTGAGGAAACTCCATAATGTTTTCCAAAATGGCTGCACCAATTTACAGCCTCATCAGCAGTGTAGTAGAGTTCCCCTTTCTCCACATGCTCCCCAGCATTTGTTATTCTCTGTCTTTTTGATAATAGCCAGTCTAACTGGAGTGAGATGATATCTCAGTGTGGTTTGATTTACATTTCCCTGATGCTGAGTGATGTTGAGCATTATTTCATGTGTCTGTTGGCCATTTGTATATCTTTGTTTGAGAAATGCCTAGTCAGCTCCTTTGCCCACTTTTTAATGAGGTTGTTTGTTTTTGGGGTCTTTTTTTACTGTTAAATTGTTTGAGTTCCTTGTATATTCTGGTATTAATCCTTTGTCAGATGCATAGTGTGCAAATATTTTCTCCCCACTCTGTAGATTGTTTTATTGCACTGTTATTTGTTTCTTTTGCTTTACAGAAGCTTTTTAGTTTGATATAATACCATTTGTTTATTTTTCTTTTTGTTGTCTGTGCTTCAGGGGTCATATTTATAAAGCCTTTGCTCAGTCTTACTTCCTGAAGTTGTTTGCCCTATGTTTTCTTTTAGTAGTTTTATAGATTCAGGCCTTAATCTTTTTTGAGTTAATTTTGGTATATGGCAAGAGGTACAGGTCTAGTTTCATTCTTCCACATATGGATATCCAGTTTTCCCAGCAACATTTGTTGCAGAGGCAACCTTTTCCCCAATGTATGGCCTTGGTGCCTTTGTCGAAGACCAGTTGGCTGTAAGTTTGTGGGGTGATTTCTGGATTCTCTATTCTATTCCATTGGTCCGAGTGTCTGTTTTTATACCAGTACCATGCTGTTTTGGTTACTGTAGCTTTGTAGTATAATTTGAAGTCAGGTACTTTTATGCCTCTGGCTTTATTTATTTATTTTTTTGCTCAGGATTGCTTTGACTATTCGGGGTCATTTGTTGTTCCATATGAATGTTTGGACTGTTTTTTTCTATTTCTGTGAAGAATGTCATTGGTATTATGACGGGGATCACATTGTATCTATAGATTGCTTTGGGCAGTATGGATATTTTAACAATGTTAATTCTTCCAATCCAAGAGTGTGGAATGTCTTTCCACCTTTTGGTGTCCTCTTCAATTTCTTTCAGTAGTGATTTGTAGTTCTTGTTGTAGAGATCTCTCACCTCCTTGGTTAAATTTATTTCTAGGTTTAATTTTTTTGATGACTATTATGAATGTGCTAGCTTTCTTGATTTTTCTGCTAGTTCACTGTTGGAGTTTAAAAACACTACTGATTTTTGTTTGTTGGTCTGTATCAAGATTTCAATGTAGAATTCCCTGAGCATGATTTCCTGCTCCCTAGTTTCTAATGCTGTTAAGTTATTTGCTATGTTGAAATAAATTCACCCATGAAGAAAACTGAATATTCATAAAATAATTACTAACACTTGATTCCCTCTTCAAACCCACCCACCCAAAACTTGCATCTCCCCCTGGCTCTCCTCTTGCAGTAATGACAGCTCAAAGAGTATCTTAGACTAAAATCCCTGGGCTCATCCCAATACTCTTTCACAAATCCCATTGACTCCTCCAGCAAATCCTGAAAGCTCCTCCTTCAAAACATGTCCAGAATCTGAACATCTCTCTCCTGAACATTTGCTGTAACCTGCTAACTAATCTACATGCCCTACATTTTCCATAATAAACCTGTACTCCATCGAGCAACTAGAGGGAGGCTTTATTATTTATTCAGAACAGATCACTTTATTTACTGAGTCTGACCACATTACACCCCGCTCATATCTCTCCAGTGACTTCTCATCTCACTCATCCATAATAAACCTGTACTCCATCGAGCAACTAGAGGGAGGCTTTATTATTTATTCAGAACACATCACTTTATTTACTGAGTCTGACCACATTACACCCCGCTCATATCTCTCCAGTGACTTCTCATCTCACTCAGAATAAAATTCAAAGTCCTAAAGCAAAATGCCTGTAAGACATTAAGTGATGTGGCCAGAAAGCAGAATGTCTTGCTCCCTCAAGTCATTTAGGTCTCTTCTCCAAGTCAGTTTCTCAGAGAGAATGTCTTTGGCCAGGAGATACAAAACTATACCACACCCCCTGTCACTCTGTCACCTACTCTGTTTTAATGTGTTTTATTTCTATCTGTAGTACTAATCACAATATTATTTCTACAAACTTCCTGACATTTGTTTGTTAGCTATCTATTAACAGCCTGTCTCTACAGAATTTTCTGTTATTTCTAAAGCAACAGATCCCTGCTTGGAATAAAGTAGATGTTTCATCAACAAATATTTATTTCACTATGTTTGGTGCTCAGCATAAAATGCTAAGCCAAATTTATATGTGTTTGATAAACATACATATGGCAATGAAAAATGTGCATTGATACTATAAAGAAGGGGTATTCAAATGGAGCTTCTGGTCTGTTCTAGAGAACTGAGAATTACTTCTCTGAAAAATGGACATCTGTACAAGTGTGGGGGTGTGAAAGCTGTTTTGGGTAACTGGAGCATTACAGACCAAAAATCAGCTGGTGCAAAGGCCCCTTGTTCAAAGGCAGGAGAGAACAAGACCCAGTCATGTAGCTGAGAGAAGCCCAATGTATCTGGTGAGCACAGAATGGGGGAAACTGTGACAGTAAGCCTGAATTACAGGCAACATGAAAGACTGTCTGGACCTTGATAAAAAGTGTTTTTTTTTATCTTTTGAGCAATAGTGAAGTTAGTGCAGTTTTTAAGTAGGTGTATCAGGTAATCAGGTTTCTATTGTAAGAAGATAATTATGCTTCCAGTGTAGGAAATTCAGAGCTTTTGTAGTAATCCAGAGGCAAGAAGGTGGAATATTAGCTAGGAGATTAATAATAGTTATGGAGTTGTGGATAGTTTCTTAGAGATATTCAGAGGTTAAATATGTCATGGCTTGGTGAATAATTAGACATGGAATAAATACAGAAATATCGAAGATACATCCTAGATCAATGGCTTGCTCAAATGTAAGGAAAGTGGTTTTATTCCCTGATTTGGGAGGAAAATTCAGGAATTTGGATTCACATATTTTTTTCTTGCTTTGGCACTGATATTTATAAACTGTATTATTGTTCCTGAGTAAACACTAACCTCCAGATTATAAAAACTACATTGGCTAGGAAGCTGCTCATTTTAAGACTGTCCTCATATTTGTGAATGCATCTTAGTTGTGATATAGTCCAGAGCTGTCCTAGCAAATAACTTTATGTCCCTTATGACTTTGTTTTCTCTTTGTTTTGCTGCTAAGGAGTGATTTACTCACTCTTGTGCACAAGACAAGGTGGGAGAATTTGAACCTAAAGAATATTTTTTAAAGTAATTCTTGTCTCCAAACAATTTAAAGTTTGAAATATGCAATAAGTAATACATAAATAATAAAGTAATACATCTTCTAGGAACAGTTCTCTGTAAGAAGCAAGCCTCATGGATTATCTTCATTGTCAATAACCAGAATCTTAAATCAAGAGAAAATATTAGCCATTGAAATATTAATGTCAGTAGAAAAAAATGACAGATGGCTCATCATTTAGTTTCAGTAGAGCCTACGTCAGTGTTTTAAAATAAATGAGAAAAATAAACTCAGCAGAACATTTTATTAAATTAAAAATTGGTAGCAAGTGGGTTTGACTACAATAACTCCGTTTCACTCAAACATAAAAGTATATGTTCATAAGGAAACAATTTGGGTTTAAAATATGAAATATTTCCGATGCTGCAATTTAACAAAACAAAAATATCTGAATAATTGTGTATATTTTCACTTTTTATGTAAATGGCTGCTACTCTTTAGAAACAACCACAATTGTAAATATTTTATCATCATTATACACTAAATACAACACACTAATTTTGCATTTTGGGTCATAGTATAATATTAAAGGAAACAAAAAATATTCTATTAAATTCAGGAGGAGAAAAATAAAAATAATGTATAACCGTGCATCTAACTACTTGCCGTCAGTGCAAAGTATTTTCTGACTTAGAAAGTCATTCAAATGTCCCACATAAAAGAAAAATCACAAGCAGCTCCCTTTGAAGTAGATCTGAATTGAACTACCTACTGCCGAAAAGCTCTTTGAAAAGAAATCTTACTTTTTGTGATTTGGAAGAAGTCACCTCACTGTTATTGAACGTGACTGGGTAATTAGAACTGGAGTAGAAATCTATAAGAAGGAATTATTTTAAAATAGATTGGTTATCCTTGAACAGATATAAATAAATGATAATAAGTCTAAATAAAACCTGGGGTTATCACCTTTGTGTTTATATAACATTTATCTTGATATTCTGGAGACAACACATGCAGAATAATTACTAGGAAACTACGGAATAATTATTTAATTATTGAACACAATTTGTTTATATAAAAGTTTTCAGTAGTTTCCATGGTTGGGCTCTTATGAATAAAGTTGTGTACATGTCTCTGCAGACATATGTTTTCATTTCTCTGAAGTAAATATCTAGGAGTTGAATTGCTGGATCATGGGGAAAGTGTATGTTTAACTTTCTCAGAAACTGTCAAACTAAATGTTTTCCTAAATGGCTTTACCATTTTATATTCTGTCCAGCAATGTAGGGGAGTTGCAGTTGCAACATATACTCACCATCCTTTGGTATTGTCAGGTACAGTGGTATTTCATTGTGGTATTAATTTGCATATCCCTGGTGACTAAGAGGAATTAGAATCTCTTAATTGCAATTTGTATATTTTATTTTGTAAATTTTGTTTAAATATTTGTGTTTAAATATATTGAACCAATATTCATAGATATGTTACTGTTAACTGAAGTCCACACATTATTCATATTTCCTTGCTTTTCACCTTATGTACTTTTTCTGCTCAAGAATCCCATTCATGATATCGCATTATATTTAGCAGTCCTGTCTCCTGAGGCTACACTTGGCTGTGATAGTTTCTCAGACTTTTCTTGGTTTTGATGATCTTGACAGTTTTAAGTATTTCTGGTCAGGGATCTTTTTTGAATGTCACTCTATTGGGATTTTTCTAATGTGTCTCTTAAGATTAGCCTGGGGTGATGAGTTTTGGGAAGGAAGAAAAACAGGGTTAAAGTGTCATTTTTATTATATCATGTCAAAGGTACACAAATCAATGTGACTTATTGATGTTTATATTAACCTTGATCACCTGACTGAAGTAGTTTTGTTGGGTTTCTCTACTATAAAATTACTCTATATGTCTCCCTTTCCATTTTATATTCTTTGGAAGGAAGTCATTATGTGAAGCCCATACTTAAGGATAAAGGATAGTGCTTTACTTTCTTGGGATAGAGTATCTACATAAAATATTTGTAATTTTTCTGCAGGATGGATTTGTCTCTTCTCCCCCATTCATCTATTAATTATTTATTAATATCTGTATGGAGTCATGAATATTTATTTTATACTTTGTATTATAATCCAATATTTATTTATTTTGTTGCTCAAATCATCCCATGTTTGGCTATTGGGAACTATTTCAGTTGACTGCTGTGTCACTTTGACAAACTCTCTCAACGAAGATATTTTGCTTCTTGCATTTCCTCCCTTCTGGCACTACAAGATACACCAGGCTCATCCTGTATATTTTCTGCCCAGTCCTATAATCAGCATCGATCCAAAGATCCTTGGATGCTTTGATTGGAGAATGGTATTAGAAACCAAGATTTTGGCTCTAGGACTATTTGTTGGTGTCCTTGCATTTAGACCATCTCAGCTAACAGAGCAAGAAAATATGTGTATATTAAACCATGCACATGTACATATCTATACATATTTCTCTATGTATCCATCCATATTGATACATAAGCGAAACAGGAATTCATTTTAATGTCTCCAACCCTAATCCAATACCATGCAGATCATTCTAGCCTCTTCCCTTTGATTTCTGAAAGCTCTCACTCCAACAGTGAGAAATTTGGCTCCTGTCATCTGTCATTCATTTACTGAATTATTCAATTCCAGTATACACGGATAGTGGTTTCAGAATTGTTAATCCATACCCCCTTGAAAAGCAATTTTTTCAACCAGAGTATAGTGCTTATGTACAGTTTAGTTTCCAGAAACTTCAATTACATACATATTGGACCTTTTCATGATATTCCATATATCTCTCTGGCATGTTTTGTACTATCACTTTTCTTTCTGTGATTCAATCTGTTTTGTTTCTGATCTATACTTCATGTGATAACCTTTCCTTTTCTGTCATGCCTATTCTATCATTAAATAAATTTATTAAGTTCATAAGTTTATTTTATTCTTTAATCCCATAATTTTCACTTAAGATTTTTTTCCAGTCTCTCTTTCCTCTTTGTGTTCTTATACTTTACCATAGTTAACTTTTAATTCCTTATATTATAACTCAAATATTTAAATTACTTGAGACATTTTTTCCTTGTATTTTTGTGCTTATGTTCATGGGGTTTTTTGACACACCTATTAAATTTTATTGAATATTACATATTATTTATGAAAAATTTGTAGGGTTTCTGGGTGCTTTACTTTCTTCCAGAGTAATATGATTGGGCGGGGGGGAGGCAGAGGCAAAAACTTGTCAGATATGGTTTTTATCCAGTTTTCCCTTCACTCTAGGCCACAGATCTTTTTGGATCTTAAGTAAAGTCTGTGCTAATTACAGAGTCTTTTCCTTGGGGAGTGCCCCAAAGTTTCTACTGTTTCCCTACCACCACCTGGTTTATGTTCAGGTCTTTAGACTGTTGGCCATAGTATTTTAGGTTTTTTTTCCTTGGTATCTCATGAAATGTACACACAGATTGACGTCAGCAAAAGTCTTCTAGGGAAAATTGCATCCAGGTCAGATCGTTCCTTATCCCTAAGCCTTGTTCCTTTAAGTTCTGGCCACGTTAGCAGTCCAGAACTCCTACCCTTTTCTCTACACCCGGTGATGGTGCATCACGTCCCCAGCCATTGATTTCTGCGGGACCTACACTCCCTGACCTGAGAATTAGAAAATAGCATGAGGCAAAGTACTGAGATAAATGCAACACTCATCTCAGCCTGCTTCCTTTCTCGCCAGCTCTTGACCACTCATATTCTGGGTGTCCTCACTTGTTCTCCAAGGCCTTAAATGATTATTTTACTTATTATTTGAAGCTCTCAGAGTTGTTCTTAGAAGGAAGGTTAGTATGATACAGGCTTCCCTGTCATGGACAGACATGAAAGTCTGCCTTATTAATTTCAGAATTCGGATAGAGCCGTGTTATCCTGTCTTGTGAGAAGTTCCCAAGTGAAGGGGATGGTTAGTTTCAGAAGCAATAATTATTAGAGTTAACTGACAGCAGAAAAAAGAGACTTTTTAAATGTATTAGATTAAAAAATGTAAATCTGAATTTGCTTTCACCCCATTTTGTCAAAATGGCAAAAAACCTTATATTCATAATTAGCATCTAAATGAATAATTAATTAATCAATGAGTAATGCCTGTGATTTATAACATCTATTTTTCTTCTGGTTAGGAAAAGGCTCAAGTTTGAAATCTGTATTTGACCGACTAAAAAAAAGAGATTTTTTAAACATGTGGTAAAATAATTTTCATGTACATTTTTATTGAAAGGAGAGTTATAGAAGTGTAGATGCCAAGAAGAAATTTTTTTTCTTATAATGTATTAACTGAACAGAGGAGAGGTTTTTCATGATGATTTGATAAAGTAGGATAATCCAAATAATCTCTTTATGAAATGACTGCTTTATTTTTGAATACAGATTTTGAAATCTATGTACTGACCTACATCAAACCTTACAAAAGTGATCACACTTTCTAGATGTTTTAAATAATATTTTTAAAAAAGCTTGTCACAACAGGATTTCATGACAAGGGTAAAATTTACTGAGGTGACTTTTTCTAGCTGTTGCTTCTGACTTTAACATACTTTAGGACCATAGCTCTTGTTGGATACCTGCTTTCTGTGCAGTTTTCTTTCATGAACACGGGGACCTTCCCATCTGTTTGTGGAGACAGAGTACCACATTTTAAAAAATGGCAGATTTGTGGGCTAGACATGAATAAACTTGGAGTCTAGTTTCTAGTTTCAATTCTGCTCTCTATTAGCTGCCTGATATTGTAATAAACCCTTGCAGGAAATGAGGAAAGATGTGTGACTGAGGATTTCAGAACTTGGAGTCTAGTTTCTAGTTTCAATTCTGCTCTCTATTAGCTGCCTGATATTGTAATAATCCCTTGCAGGAAATGAGGAAAGATGTGTGACCGAGGATTTCATGTGACTGCAAAATATTTAGTGCTTGGATTTATAACCAAAGTCAAACCTTTATCTTTATTTCTTGTGACAACAGTGATGCTAATCTGAGCCCCTTTCAATCAAATCGATCAGTTGTTTCCTTAAATGGCTTACTGCTTATTATTGGGCTGAGGTATAACTGAAATGTAGGACATATGTCTCATTTAAGAATAAAACACAGGAGTTATTTTAAGCTCAAATTATTTTCAAGAGTAAAATTCCTAATATTTTAGTTGTCCCTCTCTAATGAATTGTTTCTAGCACCAATATATCACTGCTAGCTGGAAATAAGATGACTTTTTAATGTTTCCCAGATGTGGAAGAGTTCTGGTTATGTATTCTACCTGACTTACTGTTGCTGGCCCCCAAAATTATTTTGTGACTCTCCACTTGCAATCAGATAGCTGCATGTGGAAAGATCTACCAAGTGTGGCAAATAGCGTTTGCTACCAACTGCTGCTCGTCATTTTCTTTGACAGATTCAGCTCATGATTAGAGACTAAAGTAACATTCCCCATTGCGTTGAGATGCATTCAGAAAAATAACTGCCATTGGTAAACACTTTGAGTGTGACACAGCCATCTACTTCCAGTCCCGGGGAAAAATGCACAAAATATAATAATATTAGTAAAAGAAATAGCTGCATTTCTTGTGTTTAGATTCCATATTCCTACAAAACAGAGTGATTCATGTGGTTAAAGGGAGAAGACATGAGAAAATTTTATTTTTGTGCCTTTGCTTTCCTACAAGTAGAATATCCCAAATTAATAATTTAGAAATAGAAGCCCATTTTAACATAACTTGATGCTCAAACCATTGACCTTATGTAGTAAACAGACAAAATACAAACAACCAACATAAAAACACTATGTGATAAACTTTGTAAAACCATAAGCAAACCAAACCTCAGATTTAATAAACTGATATAACTTGATATCGCTTAAAATATAAGTTTTAAGGTTAAAGTATAAAAATGAAAAATGAATGTGAAATTAAAAAGCATGTAAAAAAACTTGATATAAATTGATATAACAAAAATTTTAAGGCTAAAGTATAAAAATGAAAAATGTGTATGTAATAAAATATCATGTCAAATAAATTTGGCTGTTTTTATGGATAATTAACAAAAGGTTAGAATGTAATGAAATAATGTTTTAAATTTCTCAGTTGGCAAGTGATTGATGAGATGCTAAAATTAAACCAAATACAATCAATTTGATCATTAGATTTTCCTCACAAAGCATGCCAGCTGTGATTGACCAATATTGGAGCCTATGACTTAATTTTCATTCAGATGTGCTTAATGTACAGCTCCTCTAACACTTTCCATACCTCATGATATTTAGCAAAAACAAATCAAGTGACATTTTCAGTTTCCAACTGGAAAATAGCTTGCCCAGGCCTAAATTCCATTGGTTATTTTGTTTCCGTTTTCTACTCACCACAAATGACAATTTTGGTGACTGCTGCTATAAACCACGGGTCACCATTNTGCTCGTCATTTTCTTTGACAGATTCAGCTCATGATTAGAGACTAAAGTAACATTCCCCATCGCGTTGAGATGCATTCACAAAAATAACTGCCATTGGTAAACACTTTGAGTGTGACACAGCCATCTACTTCCAGTCCCAGGGAAAAATGCACAAAATATAATAATATTAGTAAAAGAAACAGCTGTATTTCTTGTGTTTAGATTCCATATTCCTAAAGAACAGAGTGATTCATGTGGTTAAAGGGAGAAGACATGAGAACATTTTATTTTGTGCCTTTGCTTTCCTACAAGTAGAATATCCCAAATTAATAATTTAGAAATAGAAGCCCATTTCAACATAACTTGATGCTCAAACCATTGACCTTATGTAGTAAACAGACAAAATACAAACAACCAACATAAAAAAACTATGTGATAAACTTTGTAAAACCATAAGCAAACCAAACCTCAGATTTAATAAACTGATATAACTTGATATCGCTTAAAATATAAGTTTTAAGGCTAAAGTATAAAAATGAAAAATGAATGTGAAATTAAAAAGCATGTAAAAAAACGATATAAATTGATATAACAAAAGTTTTAAGGCTAAAGTATAAAAATGAAAAATGTGTATGTAATAAAATATTATGTCAAATAAATTTGGCTGTTTTTATGGATAATTAACAAAAGGTTAGAATGTAATGAAATAATGTTTTAAATTTCTCAGTTGGCAAGTGATTAATGAGATGCTAAAATTAAACCAAATATAATCAATTTGATCATTAGATCTTCCTCACAAAGCATGCCAGCTGTGATTGACCAATATTGGAGCCTATGACTTAATTTTCATTCAGATGTGCTTAATGTACAGCTCCTCTAACTCTTTCCATACCTCATGATATTTAGCAAAAACAAGTCAAGTGACATTTTCAGTTTCCAACTGGAAAATAGCTTGCCCAGGCCTAAATTCCATTGGTTATTTTGTTTCCGTTTTCTACTCACCACAAATGACAATTTTGGTGACTGCTGCTATAAACCACGGGTCACCATTTATCCAGCATCTCATAAAATTTGGCTAACCATTTTCCCAGATTTGCTAAGTTTTTTGCCATTTTTTTTCCAGCTCTGGCTAATATTTTCTTCACTGCTTTTTCAGCTACCTTCCAATGCCACATATTTTAGATTTTTGCTATGGCAGCATCCCACTTCTAGGTACTTACTTTCTGTATCATGTTCTGCTCCTGCATAGTAAAACAATTTAAAACTTTGCAGTTTAATACAACAACGTTTTGTCTATATTCACTAAGTGTATGGGCTGGTTGGGCAGTTCTCTGGTCTCAGCTGAACTCTCTCATCTGTTTACAGTGACTGCAGGTCAGCTAGGTAGCTCTCCTTCTGGGCTTTGTCTGGCTGTAGGCCTTCGTTATCCTCCGTGTATCCTTTCATCTTCCAACAGGCTAGCTCAGGCTCCTTGTCAAGAAGGACAGAGGGTTCTGAGTGAGAGTATAAGAAAGCATCTGGCACACTGTTATTTCCTCTGACTTCTATAGGCAATACAAGTCATAAGACCAATCCAGATTCAAGCAATGGGGAAGTGACTGTACTTCTCAAGGGGGAAGAGTTGCAAAATTGCATTGTAAAAGGGTGTAGATAAAGTGAGGGGAATTTTTCAGCCACTTTTGCAATCAACCACAGCAGGAGCATTTTCTTTCATTGATTTACCCAGCAAACAATATATAGGTGCATGCCATGTGACAGGAAGGGTTCTGTTAGGATGTCACAGGTGTAAGCTTGCCATGGTCATGATACTGCAGGCAGGCATTAGGCTGGATCATATGGAGCGATACTATAGGGAAGAATGAGGTCAGATCCAGTCAACGTTTTACCCTAGATTTCCAACATCCTGAGTTAATTAATTAATTAACTAATTAATTAAATATAGGAGTAAACATGCCACAAAGAACCCTATTGATCCTCTATTGTAAAAGATTCCTCCTTTTGAATGATCAAATGTACTATGTAAGTATTTGTTATTATACAATTGCTGCGGGTAAATTATTCTGATTATACCTAGTTTATAACACACAGAATTTATGTAGTGATTCCTTTTCATACTTTCCACCAAATAACGTGAGGGCAAAAAATGTGACTGTAATTTGAATGCCATCTGCAGAAGTAAGCTTTTGTTCTTATTCATTTTTAGCATTTCATAAAATATTCTAAGTATGCCTTTTATTTAAATTTTCCCAAATAATTCTAAATCCTAAAGTTAAATTAGTTTTCCATGACAATCTTTTTATCTATAGTTTATTATAATGAAATGAGCAACAAAAACCAGTAAACTTTATGACACTTTAAAAGTATAGTAAGCAAAACCAGCATCCAGTTTCTTCAGCCAGGAGAGTCCCATGTGACTCCCTTTAATAAATCTGTGGTCTCTGTTACATAATACTCATTCCTACTTCCTCAGGTCCCTTCTTTTTTTTTTTTTTCCTTTTTGTCTTTTTTCGTGTCCGGCAACGGATCGCAACTCTCAGTGTCGCGCCCGTACCAGACCGGGACCGGCAACGGGATCACAACCCTCGGTGTTGCTCCTGCCCCTCGCTCAGCCAGTGAGCGGCCAGTCTGTATGTGGGATCCGAACCCTCGGTGGGAGCGCCACCACGCTCCCAAGCAGCGCACTGTAGCAGTGCGCCACCGGGCCGGCCCTCAGGTCCCTTCTTTAAGCTCTCACCCTCTGCTTTCTGAGCTGAAATCACACAAATGATAAGGAAATACCACTTTTTGCAGAATAACAGTGAAAGATTTCTCATGAAAAACCACATTGCCAGATAATTATAAGCCAGAGGCTTGTTGTATTTTAAATATCTACAAATGTGTGTTGTTTATTTGTCTTTGTTTAAGTTAAAAAACTGTTGGGAACATAGAGACATATGGATTATCACAAAAATGTTCTATTTATATCATTTTCTTGAGAAACTTTGAGTTCTGTTTAGAGAGTTGACAAAAGTTTTAAAACCAAAGTTGACTCCTCCTCCTTGAACGATTAGATGAACGATTAGATTAGATGAACGATCATGCTAGCAAACACTTTGTTTTGTCTCCCTTGACATCCAACCCCAGGGGTGTAAATTTCTTTACTACAGAAACTAGGCCATATTATATATTTTGGTACTTTTTTCCACCAGATCCCTGAAAACCCTATTTCTGCTAACTCAGCTCATTAGTTCTCAACCCTGGCTACATATTAGAATCACCTAGGCAGCTTTAAAAATATATATATAACTATGCAGAGACTTCCCTCGGGAATTCTGATTTAATTAGTATAAGGTGAGGCCGTTGCTATGCTTTAAAATGATCCCTGGTTGATTCTATTGTTGAGCCTGAATGGAGAACTACTACTAGCCATTCAATGAATACTACTTTGATTAAATTGAACTTAATTTTTTAATAACAATTTTGTTTCTAAATATACTGACATATTTTGAATAAACATTCTGTTCACTATTCTTGTGTATGCACAGATCATCTTTAATGATAATGAGTTATTAAGTTAGGTTATATGAGCTGAGCAACCACATGACAATGATGTAAAAGCATTAAATGATAGATGTGCTTTGCATACAAATGCTTCAGCTAGTCGTATTTTAACAGTGTAATTAGCAGTCTAGGGAAAATAAACAAAGATGGCTCTAGGTTCCAAAGCAACATCTTCAGGCCTTAATCCCTTTGGTTTGGGAAATCTGAATAAATGTGTGGTCCTTTGGGACTGGCCAGATTGGATAGTGATATATATTATTATTCAGCACCTTTGATGAGTTACAATACTAACTAAATGTTACAACTAAAGTACATTCAATGCAAATTAGGATAACTTTATGATTTGATTTTTAACCTACCATCTAGATGATAAACAAGAAAGAACTTTTGTTGGTTTCCATACAGGTCAATAAAACTACATTTTCCATCAAATAGAACAAGGTGGGTCCACACAACACTGAAGCATGCATGGACACCAATGACAGTTAATTCAAAATTTATATTGAGTTCCTATATTGTTGGGCACAATGAGCTTATATGATGTATGAACTGAAAAGCTCATAATACTACAATTCCTCCAATTTATGATGTCATTGACTGTAAGGTAAACAATCCTTGTAAAAAGTTGCTGATTAAAATGCAGTTGCCATTGCTAAATATGTTTACAATTAGGTAAAACAATAAAATGTATTGAATACTTACCGTGCAACAGGCCTTGTGCCAAATTCTCACCCTCACAATAGCACATGTGTAATTAAAATTCCTAATCCTCAGATGGGGAAAATTAGGTTTGGAGAAGTTAGATCGCTTCCCCAATGTCACATAACAGTAAGTTACTAAGATTCAGGGTCTCATCTTTTAACCATACAGCACTCTGCTGCTTAAGGTCTACTAGAGAAAGCAAAAAACTTTATTTTCTAAATAATATAATGTGCAAAATTTTGCTTAGGATTTCATGGTACCTCAAAAGAAGGATACTTAGATCAAATTCTGAGTTATTAGAAAGCGTCCTGGAACAGATGGATGTGATTTTTTAAGTACCTAAAAAATAGGTTTTGCCTGAACATGGCGCTAAACATGTAAAGATAGCGTTTGCCAATTTGCATGAACTGAATTACATACAGAATCTGAAAATTTTAGAGTGAGAAGAAAATTATAAATCATTTAGCCTAGCTTTTGAAATGAGGAATGTGGAATCCAGAGAGGTGAATGTGCTTGCTGAAGGTCGGAGGAGCAATTCACTGCAGAGACAGTAGAGTGCTATCAGGGCTTGCTTTCCACAGTGCCATTATTTAAAGTGCAAATTACAAATTCTGTAGACATGGTAATTCAGTAAAAGTATTTAGGCAAAGTAGAGATATTACTAGAATTTTTATTCTAGAAAGATTTTGTCATTGGCAATGTGACAGGTACTGAGAAGTAGAAGAGAAATATCAGAGAATTATCTGAGTCTACTGGTTCCCAATGGAGAAATTTGATACCTGAGACCACATCTGGCAACATGTAGAGACATTTTTGATTATCAGGATTGGGGGGAGGTGCTATTGGCATCTAGCTGATATAGGCTAGGGATGCTGTTAAACATCCTACAGTGGTTGGAACACCCCTCACCCCCAACACACACACACACACACACACACACACACACACACACACACACACACACCACACCTCAAATAATTATCTGGACTGAATGTCAAGGGTGCTGAAGTTGGGAAATCCTTCAGCACTCCGATATGAAATCATTAAGATCTGAACCACAGCAACTGCGGTGGGCTTGAGTTCAAGTTTCATCCATTCATTAAATATTCTTTGTGGATCTACTCTTGTGCCAGTGACTGTGATACACTCCCCAATGAAACAATGAAGATATAAACAGGGCAGCCCTCTCCTCACGTGGCTCACAGCACAGCGGAGGATACCAATGAGTACAAATTAGCTAATTTAATAGAATACTCAGAGGATTTGGGGAGAGGAAACATATAACAATGGGACTACATGGAGGGTGAACCTTCGGCAGGAGGCAGATGGCAAACTTGTATGTATAATGAAAGAGATTCTGCCTACCACATATGTGGTGCTACAAGAGCCAGTCAACAGGGTGCACATAACTTCTTGACTTATGTGATATCCCATTGAAGAAGTTACATTTAAGGTACGCTGTTAAAACAAAAATGAGGAAGAGCATCCTCTAATTTGGTGGAACACCATGTGCAAAAAATACTGAGTCAGTAATAGGAGGAAAGGAAACAATTATACCCAGAACATAGAAAAAAGTTACCGGTGGGAGAGAGGAGGCTAAGAGGGCCATATGGGCAGGACCACTCAGGGATTTCAAACAAATCATAGTTTTTAATCCATAAATGCAAATAAATCTCCTGGAAGTGTTAATGCATAATAGGAAAATATTCACTGATCTTAGTAGAAACTATGATGATATAGAAATGAAAACAACAGCACTAAATGCAGCTTTGCTTTCTGAATGATACAGAGATTATAATCAGAGTTTTGGATTCATTTACCTCCTCTTGGGTATTATTATTACCCTAACCTCCACCCCCTCATGCATCATTATTTATTTAAGTCTCAGTACATTTTTAGAGAAACTATTGCACTGCCTATGAATTTACTTACTAAAAGTCATCAGAATGAAACAAATAGAGCATCCCTGAATGTGGCATTTCAATGAATTGTGGCCTTTTCAAAAGACATTTGAAATTGCAAATGAGGCTTTGCAGCTTTTTTTATTATTTTTTTTATTTTATTATAGAAGATTACACCAACTGAAAATAGGAGATGAGTTTTGGGGGAGGCCAATCTTATATTTTCTTCTTAACGAATATTTGCTTTGGAGAGTAATGGCATCCCTCTGATTTCATGGTATTTATATGAAAAATTATGCCTTTCCCAGGGGTAGCAATTAAATGACTGGAAAAAATTAAGATGATAGGGAATTAGTGGTTCACAAAGAATATAGCTCTCTCTCTCTTCCTTTAAAACTCATTTGTGAAATTTAATACAGCCACTATGTGGTAAAATGGTGAATCTGTGTAGTGTTTAAAATATTTAATGCACAATTTACCTGTGACATGATGAAACTTAGAGAATTGACAATGTGTATGTAGAAGCAAAATGGCAAAGAGTAAAAAGCACAGACACTGGGGCCGGCCTGGTGGCGCACTGCTACAGTGCGCCGCTTGCGAGCGCGGCGGCCCTCCCACTGAGGGTTTGGATCCCACATACAGACCGGCCGCTCACTGGCTGAGCGAGGTGCGGGCGCAACACCGAGGGTTGCTATCCCGTTGCTGGTCCCGGTCCGGTACGGGCACGACACTGAGGGTTGTGATCCGTTGCCGGTCACGAAAAAAAAAAAGACAAAAAGGAAAAAAAAAAAAAAAAAAGCACAGACACTGGATCTAAACAACCTGATTCTGAATCTCGGCTCAGCCTCTCACTTGCTCTTAGGTCAGGTAGGCTTGTGGGAAGGTTGGATTTAATTGCTGTAGGTCTCGTAACTGGTTACTACTCAAAAACTGAATATTGTTGGAGAAATTATGTACCAATAAATAGAAAACAAGGCACTATATGATAATTGTGTCAAATAGATACTGCCCTTAGAGGGACATTATTTTCTCTCACAGTGATGTTCTTATTTTGGGTAACTCTGATATCAAGACGATGGTGAAGTCCGGATATCTCTTGTATTTTAATACCTTTAATTTTCCTTGGTAATATTCATCTAAATCCAGTGTGAGAAAGGCAGCCTTATATATTAGGGTGTAGAAAAATTGGACATGACTTCAAACTGATAAATTATTTCTTGCCTTTAGCATTTTTGTAATTTGAAGTCACGTGAACACTGAGTGACTTACATATTATTTAAAATAACAATGATGTGGTTAAGAGCATTTATTCTTTTTGAAAATGGCACTTAACTCACAATTTTCTATAGTTAATGGTAACTAGGCATGAGAAAAATAATTAATAAAATATTCACACTTTTAGTTTTAAGAGAGCTGTACTTTGTGATACGAATTTAGTGAATATCTCTCGATTTCCCAGAGGGCCTAACAAAAGCTTGTCATAATGTCACTTCCAATTATTATGATAGAAAAATAATGGGAGATAATAACTGTTTTCAGGGAACTACATTGGTAAATATAAAAACTTGAGTATTTTCTATGTTATAAATTTGCTTCAAAGTTGTTTGTATACTTGGGATAAATATCCTAAGGTTGCTAAAGTTTTCCTATCAGATTGAGTGATTATGGATCCTTGTTTACAGTGGAAGATGAGTTGACCTGCTACTTAAAATGTAAAACAAATTGTCAAAGCTGCCAAAAGCATCTTTATCAGACTGGACAAGGGAGAGAGTAATTGAAATTGGTCAGAACAAGCAATTAATTCCATGGTTCATCAAATTACCCAATCCCCCTACTATTTTTTTAAAGATTTGAAAACAAAATCCATGATAACCAAAAGGTTTCCTTCTTATAAATTAAGTATGTAAGACCACATCTGTTTCTTCAGGATAATTAACGTATTGACATTTAAGTGGATTGATAAGAGCATAAGCTAGTGCCGTGAGTTAATTAGTAATTTAAGAAAACACACGTTGAGTGCTTAGCTGTCCCAAGCAGTGTACCTAGTTCTGGGGAAATACTTGTATCAGGGAATAAGACATAGTCATTGTCTGCACAGAGCATGCGTCTTCTAGTATGTATGAGCTGACACCCCTGATTCTAATCTAAGGCTTGTCAGGAAATGACTGTGGGTCAGGGCTGGACACTGAAAAGCTGTCAGGGGCCAGACAGTTCATGGGAAAAAGTGGTGTAGCCTATGGTGAACAGAAGGACACACACTGTTAGAACACGACAGACAAACATAACACAGCTGCCAAACACAACATGCCCTTGGAACAAAGCAACTGTGAGCATTTGCTACCACTTGACACCCTCTGCTTTTAAAGATGCCCTGGGGCCTCCAGAAGTGGAGGCCCACTTCTCAAACGCTCACCTCCAGGCCCCCAGCTAAACTGGACGGTCTACAATCCAGCCAGTCCTGGCAATCTGATTGTGATCTACGCTCTAGGATATATTCTGATAATGAGGAGGCCACCCACCCACAGGCAGAAGGGTTTCAAACTGAATTCCGATAAGAATCAGCATTCAGCAGAGTTGTCTTGGAGGAGGTAAACCAGACCAGCCTTTATAGTCTCCTACCCCCAGACATCCCGGACATCCTTTTCCTTTCCCCATTTCAACCTGAGCAGCTCCTCTTCACCTTATTATCCAAGACATTAATCAAAGTGGCTTTTTTGCTCTAAAAGTATGAAAACGAAGAGATGAGAATAATTATCTAATAAGTACTCGACCTTTCAGTATACAGTAAAATTATATATGTGTGTGTGTGTAAGATAGGATGTCATTTTGGCTCTTGAGTAGCTCTTGCTATTGCTCTCTTTGCCAAAGATACTGTCTCCACTACTAGCTAGACGTGTACCCTTGGCCAAGCTATGTAACCTATTTAAGCCTCAGTTACCTCTACAAAATTGGAGTAATAATTGTACCTGTCTCCTAGGATGCTAGAGAGAATTAACTGAGTCAATCAATATATAAAGTGCTTAGACCTGGCACACAGTAAGCACCCATTCAGTGTCATGTGACCAAAGGCATCTGCTTCATCAAGGAAGATTGGGATTGTTAAAAAGAAGTTGCATCAATATTCTTTTTGTCTCTGAATCAGATTTTTGAGTCTACAGTGAGGTAATAGCTTTTGACATGTTTCATTTAACAGTCTTTGTTGGCAGCAAAGGTACACTAAATTCTAAACCTTTCTTTTGCATTTCAAGATGCAAAATGATTCATTGAGTCTACAGTGAGGTAATAGCTTTTGACATGTTTCATTTAACAGTCTTTGTTGGCAGCAAAATGTACACTAAATTCTAAACCTTTCTTTTGTATTTCAAGATGCAAAATGATTCATAAGACAGGATGATTCAGAGTATGGGTTTCACTGTAGTGGTAATGTTGAAGGGTAGATGTGCTGTGTGGGAATCCCTATCATCCAGGAAGAGAAAGCAAAGAGCCTCCTGTTGATGGAAGTGGGGATGGGGGAGTAGTGGTGGCATAACTGGGTTCAGTGCCCTGATCTTGACCTAGAGAGGGGACCCAGCACACTCCATGCCCATGGGACTTGGTCAAAGCAACAAACACAGTATCATAACCCTTCAATGAGGACACCGCCTCCATATTATTCCCCAGATGACATGAAAGTCATACACGGCACAGGGTGGAATATGGTCTCTGGCTGAAGGTATTGAGTCCAAGCCTGCACAGATGGCACTGTCTAGCACAGCACTTGAAGTTCCCTACATGCTTAAAGCAGGGGGATACCAAGCTGCACACTGAGCTGGTGACATGTGGCAGTCTCAGAGTAGGACAACAGGACTGCAGAGAGTGGGGACTTTTTCACTGGAGGCAAGTGGCTAGAAACAGCAGTAGGTATCAGACACCATCAATAGCCCCCCAGTCAACAGCTGGCAGAACTAGTCACTCTAAGGCAGACCCATAGCAGAGTACCCAGGAACATCACCAAACCACTTACTTGAGAAGGAGACCAGAGGGAACAGAGAATGACGTCACACACACCAGTAAGATTTGCCAGCCTCCTTCACCCAGCAACCCTCTTGGGAATAAGAAGAAAAGAAAACAAACATAGATTATAGAGAAATAGCTATAAAAAGAAATTTAAACTTCGCTGGAACTTACTGCCAACGAACCCAAGTTAAACAGAAAGAGATGGTTTTGAACTGAAAGAAACTGTTGCCTTGAAATGGTTCATTTTAATCATTCTGTGGGTTCCCCATCCCCATGC
>NW_007735270.1:8212-9750 GCF_000696425.1 Galeopterus variegatus | reverse complement strand
TGAAGTTGGCCTGAGAACGCATCAAGGCAAACCTTCAGATCTACCGATTGGATTCAGTGTTCCATGTACAGACATCCGTTATAATTACCTGAAAATATCAAGCACACGTCAGCTCCTTACAGAAAGAGATTTAGTCACATTTTTTTTTTTTTTTGAGTGCTTGATTTCCTGAGGAAACAACCACCAGTTATCAAGAATTAAGCAAAGAGTTTACTCAATTTGGGGGCCTGATGAAAATGAGAGAAAGCAATCTGCTTTAGGTTTTGCTCTGAAGAGAAAAAGTGATTTTATCTGTAGGTTCACAAAAAGAAAACTTTATTGCAGAAGGAAAAATGCTTCGCGTTGATCATTCGTAGGTTTTATTGGAGTTTGGTGGAAGTAGTTGCTATTGATGTAAGAGGTTAATGTCTGTCACAGTCTGGGTATTTTGCAATGACTTCCTTCACAGCGTGTTCATTTTAAGAGTAAAGAGGTCTTTACGGTTAGTGGAAGTTTAATGAGGATTACAATGGTCCCCCAGATGCTCACAACAGCCATTTAAATAACCCATAACCTCTATGTTTATCATGAGAGGAAACCTGCCAATTTTAGTTATTACAGACATTCTTCCAAAAAACTTTAGCGTTTCTGCAGGCTTTCTCAATAATTTTCTTCTTCCACATTCTGCAGTTTATAAATAATTTATAAATATAACTCCACCAGCGAATAACTTGCTGAAATTGTTTATCCCCAAATATTTCCTTCTTCTGTTATACATTTTGGCCATGAGAAATTTAGAGTGGATATTGAAAAGAAGGCAAATAAGGAATAAAGTAAAAGCACAAATGTTTTCTGGAAAGTGAATAAAGAGAGGCTAAAGAATACAGAAAGGGAGATAAGTGGTGCTATTGCAGCTGATATTGGCAACTACTTAATTTTCTCCTCCTACAATTTTTAAGCTTGAGCTTACATGTGCATCAGGATCACATGGAGGGCTTGTTAAAACACCTTGCTGAGCACAACCCTGAGATCCTATGATTCAGTAGGTCTGGGATCGTGGACCCAAGAATTTGCTTTCCTAAGAAGTCCCAGGTGATGCTGAGGCTGCTGGTCTAGACACCATATGTGAGAACCACTGTTCTCAGCATTAGGCTAAGCATATCTTTTATTTTGATAGATATGCACAGTGTAAAATTTACCATTGTAACCATCTTCGAGTGTACAGTTCAGTGACATGGGTTATATTCACATGATTGTTTAAATCATCACCGCTGTCCATCTCCACAAGTTTTTCATCATCAAACTGAAACTCTGTACCACTTATCAATAACTTTGCATTCTTCCCATTCCCCAGGCCCTGCCTGCCACCATTCTACTTTCTTCTCCATGACTTCGACCATCATAGGTACCTCATAAAGTGGAATCCTACAACATCTTTCCTTTTGTGACTTGATCATTTCATTTGGAATAATGTCCTCAAGTTTAATCCATGTTGTGGCATCTATCGGAATTTCCTTCCTCTTTAAGGCTAAATAGTATTCCATTGTGGGTATATACCA
>NW_007735270.1:5959-7421 GCF_000696425.1 Galeopterus variegatus | reverse complement strand
GCCTGATTTCTAGTGCAGGTAGACTGACTCCAGAGCTCAGGACACTTAACTGTCTTCTCTACCTGAAGAAGGAATTTTATGTTTCATAGAAAACTCTTCTTATTAATGCAGATGCTAATTTTTACAATAAGGTTGAAAGTGTATTTCAAAAATTATGGCTAACATAAGAATTTAGTTAAAAGATATAGCAAAATACTTTATCTAGTTTGTTAATCTATGCATTTATCCTTTAAATTATTTCTGGAAAAAAAGTAGCCTAAATTCTTTCTAAAATCCGCCATTTAGGGTCCAAAAGCCTAAACATTTATAATTGCCCAAACAGCTCAACACTGAGCAGCAGAAAAAACAATCTCATAGTGTAATTGAATTGTCCTAATGATCAGAATAGCAGGATTGGCCCTTTGTCATGTATCGAGTCCTCTGGATAATTAAGTCAAATGATCCACTGAGAAATTCTTGTATTGGGTTTTACATGGAGTTAAGTTAAATTAGCACACTCCATGAACCAGAAGCCATGATCAGAATATTTTAGGGAAAATCCATCACAGTATACATGACACAGAATAACAGAACCATGTGGTTGAGAAAACCACAGGGGCCCAGTTTAGGAGACTGCATTCTTCTGTTCTGGAATTCACCTTTCTCCTATGTGGACTGCCTACTTCCTTATCAAAGACTCAGAGGGCTTAGAGTATACGACAGCGCACATCAAATATGAGGACTGATGGAGATGGTGGATTAAGATGGTCCAGAGAGGTTAAGCTATCACCTCTTTAAATATTTTAAAGCTTTAGCTTGTAATATTTTAAATATTTTGTAAAGGTGCACATTTATTCTTCTGGAGTTGTAACCAGGAGGTGATGAGGTTTAAGGCTGTTATGTGAAGGTGGATAAGCATTTCCATTCTTCAAGCATCATCTCAGATCACACATGCACATTCTGCTCCTTGCCCACCTCAATGCTATGAGAATATTGGAAGATCCTTACTGCACTGGTGGGTTTGCAATGAAAAGCCAACCTTTAGGAAGTAAAAGACACATGTGAGAAGATGAAAATATACAAGAAAAGCAGCTCTCCACTCCTTGGTCTAGTTTCTTGGCTAGTAAGATACTATAATGACCTCTAGAAATCTAGCTAAGAGAAGGATTTCTGTTACATAAACAATTTAAAGATGGGTACTTTCTTCTGCATGTGGCAATATTGCAAATATGCAAAGACAGCTAACGTATGTTCCCCATCTCTAGTCTTCTTTGTTGTAACATAAATGTTACCAGCTCTTCCAGTTGCTCCCAAAATTACCTTAGTTTCCATCTTATTGGTGGTCCCCTGGATTAAATGTCATTGTGCGATATTCTACCTAACCCCTTTCTTCCGGAAAAATCTTTTAGGAATGACTATAAACATGGATTTACTAGTTATTTTAGGATAGCACCTAAGATTGCTATTTCATGAATTTGGACAT
>NW_007735270.1:0-277 GCF_000696425.1 Galeopterus variegatus | reverse complement strand
ATGTGAGAAGATGAAAATATACAAGAAAAGCAGCTCTCCACTCCTTGGTCTAGTTTCTTGGTCAGTAAGATACTATAATGACTTCTAGAAATCTAGCTAAGAGAAGGATTTCTGTTACATAAACAATTTAAAGATGGGTACTTTCTTCTGCATGTGGCAATACTGCAAATATGCAAAGACAGCTAACGTATGTTCCGCATCTCTAGTCTTCTTTGCTGTAACATAAATGTTACCAGCTCTTCCAGTTGCTCCCAAAATTACCTTAGTTTCCATCTTA
>NW_007735269.1:79531-80419 GCF_000696425.1 Galeopterus variegatus | reverse complement strand
CTGGATTAAAAAAGAGGACCCAACTATATGCTGCCTTCAAGAGACCCACCTCACCTATAAAAACTTACATAGACTAAGAGTGAAAGGATGGAAAAAGATCTTCCATGCAAACAGAAATGAAAAACGAGCTGGAGTAGCTATTCTTATATCTGATAAAATAGACTTTAAATTAAAAACTATAAAAAGAGATAATGAAGGCCACTACATAATGATAAAAGAATCCATACATCAAGAAGACATAACAATCATAAATATATATGCGCCCAATGTCAGAGCAGCCAGATTTATAAAGCAAACTCTATTAGATCTAAAGAAGGAAATAGACATAAATACCATAACAGCAGGGGGCCTGAACACCCCACTATCAATATTGGACAGATCATCTAGGCAAAGAATCAACAGAGAAACACAAGATCTAAACAACACTCTAGACCAATTGGACTTGGCAGATATCTACAGAACATTCCATCCAACAACCTCAGAATATTCATTCTTCTCATCAACACATGGATCATTCTCCAGGATAGATCACATGTTAGGTCACAAATCAAGTCTCAACAAATTCAAAAAAATTGGAATTGTCTCATGTATTTTTTCAGATCACAATGGATTAGAATTAGAAATCAATAACAAATGAAATTCTGGAAACTTTACAAACACATGGAAATTAGACAGAATTCTACTTAATGACATATGGGTACAAGAAGAAATCAAACAGGAAATCAAAAAATTTATTGAAACTAATGAAAACAATGATACATCATACCAAAACCTGTGGGATACTGTAAAAGCAGTACTAAGGGGGAAATTTATCACATTAAATTCATACTTCAGAAGAATGGAAAGATGGCAAGTGAACAGCCTAACACTTCACCTTAAAGAACTAGA
>NW_007735269.1:55760-77607 GCF_000696425.1 Galeopterus variegatus | reverse complement strand
CATGTTCTCACTCATTGGTGGGAGCTAAAAAAACAAACAAATTAATTCACCCACATACACACACACAAAAAAAAAACCGGGGAGGGGGTGTGGGGAAGAAGATATAACAACTATACTTTTATGAAATTGTTACAACAAGCAAATGGAAAGGACATTCTTGGGGGGGAGGGGAGAGAGGGAGAAGGGAGGGAGGTGTTGGTGATGGGCCATAATAATCATATACAGTGTATATTGACAAAATAAAAATTTAACGAAAAAAAAAAATCAGCAGCATTTCTATGCTCCAATAGTGAACATGCAGAAACAGAAATCAATAAGGCTTGCTCATTTACAATAGCCACTAAAAAAATAAAATACTTAAGCATAGAGTTAACCAAGGATGTGAAAAATCTCTGTAATGAGAGAAATTAAAGAGGACACAAGAAGATTCTTCCCATATTGTTGGGAAGAATCAACACTGTGAAAATGTCCATACTACCCAAAGTGATATACAAATTCAATGCAATCCCCATCAAAGTTCCAAGGACATTTTTCTCAGAAATGAAAAAAAAAAAAAAACTATCCAGACAGTTATATGGAATAACAAAAGACCATGCATACCTAAAGCAATTCTGAGCAAAAAAATAAAGATGGAGGCATAACACTAACTGACTTTAAACTATACTACAAAGCTATAATAACCAAAACAGCATGGTACTAGCATAAAAACAGACATACTGATCAATGGAATAGAATAGAGATTCCAGAAATCAACCCACACAGCTATAACCATCTGATCTTTGACAAAGGCCCCAAGCCTATGCACTAGGGAAGAGACTGCCTCTTCAGCAAATGGTGCTGGGATAACTGGATATCCATATGTGGGAGAATGAAACTAGACCCATACGCCAAAATCAACTCAATGTGGATTTAAGAATTAAATATACACCCTGAAACAGTAAATCTTAAATTAAACATATGAGAAACACTCCAGGAAGTGTGACTGGGCACAGACTTCATGAACATGACCCCCAAGCACAGCCAACCAAAGAAAAAATAAACAAATGGGATTATATCAAACTAAAAAGCTTCTGCACAGCAAAAGAAGCAATTAAGAGAGTTAAAATACAAAAAACAGAGTTGGAGAAAGTATTTGCAATATATACATTTGACAAATGATTAATATCCAGAATATACAAGGAAGTAAAACAACTTTTCAACAAAAAAACAAATAACCTAATTAAAAAATGGGCAAAGGAGCTAAATAGGCATTTCTCAAAGGAAGATATACGAATGGACACATGGAAAAAAATGCACAGCATCACTCATCATTCTGGAAATGCAAATCAAAACCAAATTGAGATACCATCTCACCCCAGTTAGGATGGCTAATATCCAAAAGACTGTGAATGATAAATGCTGGCGAGTTTGCATCAAAAAAGGAACTCTCATACACTGTTGGTGGGACTGCAAAATGGTGCAGCCTCTGTGGAAAATGGTATGGAGGTTCCTCAAACAACTGCAGATAGATCTACCATATGACTCAGATTTCCCATTGCTGGGAATATACCTAGAGGAATGAAAATCATCAAGTCGGAGGTGTACCTGTTCTCCAATGTTCATTGCAGCACTATTTACAATAGCTAAGAGTTGGAACCAGCCCAAATGTCCATCATCAGATGAGTGAATAAGGAAAATGTCATATATCTACACAATGGAATACTATTCTGTTATAAAAATGAATGATATACTGCAATTTGCAACAACATGGATGGACCTAGAGAGAATTATATTAACTGAAACGAGTCAGGCACAGAAAGAGAAATACCACATGTTATCACTTATTTGTGGGATCTAAAAATAAATAAATACAAAATTATACTGTGGGGGAGGGAAGATGACAGAATAATCACAATTCTTTGAAGTTGTTAATGACAAGCAAACAGATCTGAGATGATTGGGAGGGAGGGGGGAGTGGGAGGGGGTAGGGAGGTTTTGGTAACGGGCCACAATAATCACCCACATTGTATATTGATAAAATAAAATTAAATTTAAAAAAATCCCTAGAAATTTCCAATGAAAATGAAGAGCAAACAAAACACAGAATAGCCACCCGGACTTTTTAAAACATTTTATCAAATAAATCTTGGGTAGAAGAGAAAATATACACTGAAATTACATTCCTTTAAAAAATGAGTGACAGGGGACGAGCCCGTGGCGCACTCGGGAGAGTGCAGCGCTGGGAGCGCAGCAGCACTCCTGCCGCGGGTTCAGATCCTATATAGGGATGACTGGTGTGTTCACATTGCTCACTGGCTGAGCGCAGTGAGGTCGGTCTCAAAAGGACAAAGAAAAATAAAATAAAATAAGTGACAAGGACAACACTATCACAATACATGGTACTTTTAAATCCATAGTAAATAAAAATTCTTGTCAGTAAATATGTTATCAATAATAGTCATAGAAAGAATGAAAATGAGTTATTTTTTTTTTTTTTGCTTTAAAAACTAGAAAAAAAATCTGTATTTAAAGAGAATAAATAAAATAGTAATTGTATAATATTATGAGTGGGAAAATAAAATCATAGTAGATATAATTAATGAAAGAGAATTCAGAAACTTCTAGCTCAGTTGTTGAAGAACGAAAGAGAATGTACAAATAAACTAAGAAACGTGAAGGGGTAATGACTACTGAAACAAATAATTCAAAAAATCATGAGAGAGTAATATGTAGACTCCTGTGCAAATAAGTGTGAAAACTTTTATAGAATGGATAATTTTGTACCAAAATTAATCCTGTTAGTTAGAAAGCTTACTCATTCCAAGAGGAAATCAAAGAAGTCATGAAAGTTAAGAAACTTCCCCACAAGGAAAAGAACCAGACATAGAAGATTTCACAAAGGAATTCTGCCAAATATTCAAAGACTAAATAGCCCAAATGTTGTATAAATTATTTTAGGCATTAAAAAGGTAGAACTTCCCAAGCCCTTTTGTAAAGCAAATATAACACTGACACCTAAAATTACAGACCAATAATTCCCAAGACTATATGATATGGAAATAGATAAAATAGCAGAAAAATACAAAATTTTGATACAGGTGCTCTCACATAATGATGCAGTCTAGAGTGATCACATCCCCAGACAGTAGAGGTATATCCTCCAGCTTAGGTGGGAGAATGACACACAGATATTCCTGAGAATTGATAGAACCAACCAGTATCAACATAATTGAGCACCTGTGTTAACATAATTCTCCGTTATAGGCAATTCTTACCAAGGAAATTTTTATGAGGGTAAGCCAATAAATCAAGAAATTTTACTAGCTACTTTGTCCAGACAAATAGATTATTCATACGGACAAATATCTCTCCTATTGGAAAAATAGGTTGGTCACATGGGCAAGTAACCCACTAATCAGACAAGTTTATTCTTTAGTTTTTCAGAACAGTTATATCCTCAACTTTATCCAGTCCCTATAAGTTCACGACTTTGAAAGACTTACCTTAAATCACTTGAGCCTAGATACAAAAAAAAAAAAATCTATAAATATCCTTCCCTACCCTACCTCTCAGACACTACTACCAAGTTATATTCTCCCTTCCTGCAGTATAATTAATAAATTCAGATTTCCTTTGTCAATATGCTTTTTGGCTAATCTCATAGGAGAGTCAATTGTCAAGTCAGTGTAATTTTGAGTTATAAATAAATCAGCCTGATAAAAACATATTTAATTTGAAGTTTGAAAACCAAGTATTCTTGAGGTAAATTTAAAATTTTGAGGTTCAAAGTTAGTCAGAAATTTAATAATTAAGCTTTTGCACTTATCTGCACATGTATCATGTTTATACACATTCTCATTTTAACGGAAACAACTTTTTTAAAAGCTAAAACATCAAATAAAAGGTTTGCAAAAGGCTTGCCTTTTTCTATTCTTTTGGCTTATAACTAGTAATAAGCTATTTGTCTCATAAATTAGTAATTGAAGTCTGGATACAGTTCTATTACTCTCTATAAATTACTCTTATCAACTCAAAATCTCATTGCCTCATAGGAAAAACAATATCAATTCATAGTTTGAAGGGTTTATTTTTAATAATCCTTTATTAAGTTATAAAGTTGTTTCCATAGAACTTTAAATATAGAAAACAATATATTTCATTCCCCTTCCTCCAAATTTGTAGTCCTCACTGAAAAATCCATTTGTTATTACAAACTTTTTATTATCCAGCTGTTATTACAAACTTTTGCTTGTTGATAAAGGTCATAATTGGTATGCAGAATTGTTTATTTATAGAAGGGTCTTATGGCCTCTAGTGGTGGATCGTATATGTGCGTTTTGAAGTGTACTTGCATTCTTTAAAATTAATCACTGAACAACAGTTAGAAAAGAATATTGTTTTGCAAAATCACTTGAGTTGGTAATAGATCTGCAACATAACCAGTTCCATTTTAGACGACCCAAGTACAAAATGGCACCGTCCACCTCCTCACCTCCCCTTTCCTGTTCTCTTTTACAAGAAGCCTCATGGTTTCGGGGAAAACAAAACTTTTGGCGTTTTCCGCATGTGCAGAACTCTCCATTCCCATAACCTAACTCAGTCCCCACCCCGGAATTACATTACCCAGCTCTTGGCACCAAATTACGAATTTAAGCTTCCACCGCCCTAGGTTAGCTGCTGTCCTCCATTTTGAGCACAGCCCGACAGATTTCTTTCTTTGATAAAGCCTGACCAGTACCCAGCATTTCAGCTCACTTTTTTTCAGTTGGAACACTAGGACTTTTTCCTCCTTTTCTTCTAAGTACCCATCAAGAGGAAGGAATACATTGCCTGTCCAGATTAGAAGGAGCAATTTCTACAGAAGAAAATGGAGTCCTGAAAAAAACAATTGTGGGGAAAGGATTTGAAATATGCAAAAATGAATTTATTATTGGAAGTTTCCCAATAACAGGAGCAGCAAGCTGTGTCTCCAATGTTCAGTTTCTTGGACTAGTCTAAAGTCCAGTGTGATTTTGACATTGAAAAATAGTATTAATAATATTGCCATTAATATGAACTCTTACTGAATACTTTTTGCTTGTCAAGGAGCCTTATTCAAATTATCTTTAATCCTTATTTAATCCCGCCAACAGTCTATTATTATTTTAACCTTACTAAGGGTGAGAGAGGATAACGGTTCCCCAGAGTAACAAAGCTAGAAAGGAGAACAGGCAATATTCAAATATATGCCTGATTTCAAAACTGTTTCTCTTTTCATGTTGCTATGTTTCTTATTCTACCAATGATAATGAAATGAATGGCTATGTTTCTTATTCTACCAATGATAATGAAATGAATGGAATATGTGTGGGCTAACCTTGACATCTCACTTTCATTTAGTGTGTACAGCTGTAATTCCCCTCACTCCAGCCTAAGTCACCCTATGTACTTCCTGCCATGCCAAAACGCTTTCTTTGGTTGTTTTGGCCTCCTTGTATGGTTTATTGTCCTCATGTTTACCTGACCACCTCCTAACTCCTGTTCTAGTGTTCAGCTTAAATATTATTTACTCAGGAGAAGCCTTATTCAATTTCCAAAACACAAAGTCAGGTACCCTTGTAATATACACTCATAGACCCTGTACTTAGCATTTGAATTATCACAAGTGTAATCAATTAGTTGATCACGAAATCATTTGCCTAAAATCAATATTCTTCATGAGATCTATATTTACACAAGAAATGAGCCTCATACTTATGGACAAACCTGGTATTTCATACAATACCTGACAAATAGCAAGAGCCTGATAAATATTTGCTGAAAAAATAAATAAGACAATTATATTAAACCGTGTAGAGAAAAGTTATCTCTTGTATGCTGTCTTGGGACAACTAAGATTATAGTCCAAACACAATTAAAATGTTAGTGTTGAAAACTTATTTAAAGTCCGTCTAGTTCTAGGTCAAACGCTTGCATGTCAGCTATCCTATTGCCTTAAATACTCACCTATTCTGTGACTAAACGTCTTCAATCTCAGGAAATCGAGTATCCAGAGGAAGCCCATTAGCTAGCACATGGTGATTTAAGCCCATTTCACTGAATTGAGGAATAATTCGATTAAAATGACTATTTGGGTAACCTGCTAAACTTATATCTAACAAACTCACTATCAATTGCTACTGTTTCAACCACAGAGAGGAAGTCCAGTTAACAACCATAAGATATTAGGAATAAAATCTGTTGCCCTTCTACCTGAGCACAGACCCCAGACCCTTAGATATAATCTCTGGGATCTCCTTGACAATTGGATACAATTCCAACTGTGCTTCAGGGAAAAGTCTGTTTGCTAAAACATCAGCTGCTGGAGATTGTTCCAGCTCACTGGAATTCTATTATTTAGAGAATAACATCTAGCCCTAGAACAACAAAGCTCTATAATTTTTACATGTCACCTTTTAAAAATAGCTATAAATTGGACTCCTCTCAGAGTTCTTATATAAAGTTTGGAAAAAAACATGGATAGCGGCAACATCTTCTTTTGTGATTTTTCAAAGATGAAAAAAAGTCATATACCAGTTGTCACAATGCTATTTTTACATTAAATGTTGTAGACACAAAGAACTCACAGAGGTTTACATTATTTATTTCAAAGAGTCACAAATGCATTTAAAATTATGTTGTAAAGCTTTAATATTACCTAGACTTTTTTTCTTTTTCTTTTTTTTAAGATGCAGTCTTTCTGGAGCATATGTGCTTAGAGTAAAAACACTCATATTAAATAGCTATGGCATTATGTGAAGTAACATCCATACTCATATTTAATTTATCAGTCATCTCCTTTGCTCAAGTATGTGAAGCTAGTTATATTAGTCTTATATCATACTGTTAGTGAAAGCAATTTTTTTGCAAAAATATTCAGAAATCTAGTTTTATTCACAATAGCTATGTTTGCATTCAATAAAATGTCAAAATAGTGTTAAACTTTTGGCAAAAAGAAATGATTATACATGCATATGTTGCACTCACAACCAATTATGTACCCATAGCAGGTGGCAATAAATATTTCCCTGAAAACACTGGCTGATGTTATTGAAACCCTCACCCTAACCCACAGATTCATGTTGTTCCCCATGGTGCATTTCATTATTTGTTTTGCTGACAACAAACACTCAAGACTCTGACATTAGATCACTTTCAATTAAGTATGAAAGAGTGGCAGACAGAAACTCAGGGGAAGACACATCTTGACTTGATGTCAGTATAAAACAGAATTCTTTCTCTGGAAAAGATTGGAGATGCCAAATAAAAAATTCCAGATATTTTAGAATCAAAGCTGGCATAAAATATTTACAAGATACACTTTTATACCGAAGTACCAGTATGTTTATTTTTTTCTTGTGGTTTCATTCTTTTTAACCCAAAATGGGAAAACAAGGCTATTAATTTGAGTCTCCACAATACTCTTAATATTAACAAAATATTCTTGACTCTAAACCTAGCCAAATACCTTTTTCTTGTCTTCCAGTCTAGGAAATTCTCAACCATTGTATCTTTTAATATTGATATACCCATGTTATACAAAAGTAACCTAAAAGAATGGGTAATTAGATATATTTATTTAGAGAAACTTCAGTTAGGCAGTGATTTATACATTTAAGTAGATTTAAAATCAAACTGCCAAATATATTTCTTGATAGAACAAATGAAGATCTAAATAAAATTAGAATAGGACAGTTAGAATAGGTGTAATACAACCCATCACAGGGGAATTATTGAAAGCTAACAAGAAATAGCAATCAGAAGACTACCACAGAATAGTAGAAAAAGACTGACAACAAAAATTTAGGGGAAAACAATTCCTTGGTAACTCACCATAATACTCATTCCAATAGAATGAAAATGACACGATGTAGCAGTTCCATAGATCAGTAAGGAACCCATGCGAGTATTGCCCTGACTTCATTACAAGTGGACCATGTCCCTCCAAAAAGAAGCAATGACATCAGAAGAAACTTAAGGTCTGAAATTAGCCTAAATAATGTGAAAAAATATAAAATTTACACAAACATCAACCAGCTAAATGGTCAAATAATATCAAGAGTTAGAAGAAAAATAAAAATTCAAAGGCTGGCCTGTTAGCTCAGTTGGTTAGAACATGGTGTTATATATGACACCAAGGTCAAGGGTTCATATCCCCCAACCAACTATCTGCCAATAAAAAGAAAAGAGAAACAAACCAAAAAAAACCCCAATGACAATAACCTTTAGGAGGTAACATTTTGAGCCTTGGCAAATAAGATCAGCCTGAAACAATGTAGGATTTTGGACAAAAGGAATCGAGCCTCCCTGAATATGAATCAGAATGGAGACCTTACAAGGTTTGACTTATCTAGACAACAGTAATTTTACTTATTGGTAAATTCCTATTGAGAACTTTCCTTTGGCTCTGTGAACACTTTACTCCTATTGGAAGGTGGAATACCTGAAGGAGAAACAGAGTAGGACCACAAAATGTCAATCTGCAATGTAATGGACCTTGTTTCTGAGGTCTAAAGGCAATATCAAATATGGATCTGGATTCATGAGAGAGAATAAATACAGTGCATTACACTGCTCTGAGTCATATTTTCAAGCTTTTTATAAAATAGGAGGTGGCAAGTAGTATGTGATCAATGATCAGTTTGAATAAAACTAAGAAGTTGCTATTGAAATTATAATTATTGTTTATTGTCTTTCTCAAAATATTTCAATATTAGCTTTAGTTTTTTTATTTTTATTTTTATTTTTTATTGTTGATGTATATTCATGATGTACAAAGCTCATCGTCACCCCTGGGCCCAAGATATGAAGGCCAGACTCATGCTGGCAGCATACCCATTACCACAAATAGCATTTGTACCCTGTGTCCCCCACCTAATTATCCCCTACCTCCCTCCTCCTCCACCTTTCCCACCCACTCCACTTTATAGCCCAAAGAATGTTTTCTCCCTCTGCAAGTCCAATGCAACGCTATGGACTTTCCTTCCTTCTTTCTCTCTTAGCTTCTACATATGAGTGAGTACCTGTGGTTTTTAATCCCTCCGTGCTTTGCTTATTTCACTCAACATAAGTTTCTCCAGGCTCATCCATGTTGTTGCAAATGGGAGGTATTCCTTGGTGTATATATACCATATTTTCCTTATCCAATCATCCATACATGGACATTTAGGTTGGTTCCATGTCTTCGCTATTGTGAACAGAGCTGTGATGAACACGGGAGTGCAGGTATCCCTTTGACATGATGATTTCCATTCTTCTGGTATATACCTAGAAAGGGCGGCGGGGGGGGGAGATTGCTGGATCGTATGGACGATCTATCTGTAGTTGTTTGAGAAACCTCCATACTGTTTTCGATAGTGGTTGTACTAATTTACGGTCTCCTCAACAGTGTAGGAGTGTTCCCTTCTCTCCACATCCTCGCCAGTATTTGTTATGCACCGTCTTTTTGATTATAGCCAGTCTAACTGTGAGAGAAGTAGACACTATCTAAATCAGTAGGGTATCTGAAGGGTAGCTATGAAAACAAAAAATGGCTGATAAGAATTAACTTTAAAATATTAAAAGCTTTTCCTCCTGAGTTTAGGAGGAAGAAAACAATGTGTACTTTTGCCATTTCTGTTCAACATTTACTGCAGTTTCCAACTGTGCAATAGAGGAAAGTAAATAAAAGACATACATATTGGAAAGGAAAAATAAACTATCTTTATTCCCAGATGGCATGTATATATGAGTAATGTAAAAGAGTCTACTGAAAAACATTACAAATAATAAATGAATTTAACAAAGTCACTGGATGCAATTTAATGTATAGAATTTAATTTTATTTCTCTATACTAGCAGCAAACAAAATTAAAATATCGCAATTGCATTAAAAATAAAATTCATGAGAAAAAATCTATCAAAAGATATTCAAACTTTTATGCTTAAAACTATAAAACATTGCTGAAATAATTAACAAAAACAAATAAATGGAGATATTACACTATGTCCATATATTGGAAAACTCAAAATTGATAACACATTTTTTCTAAAAATATTCTAAAGATTCAGTGCAATCCCAATTCAAATCTCAGCAGAGTTTAAGAATAACAAACTGGTTCTCTAGCTGACATCAATATTTATAAAGATATAGTAATTAAGACATGGTGGTTATTAATGCAAGGTCAGAAAACAAACTGTTCATATTTGATTCCAGAAAAAAGACCTCCACATATTTTTTTTAACAAACATACCACTTAAATATGATGGAGAAATGATTTTTCCCCTATAACTGGTGCTGAATCACATACACCCATATGAAAAAAATGAACTTTGTGTCTTACCTCACATGAGACAGAAAATACTTAAACCTAAATGTGAAATCTGAAACAAGCAGGCTTCTAGAACAATTCACAGGAGAATACTTTATGATACTGGAATAGGCATGAATTCTTTTCTATTTCTTATAATCCCCTACAAGGATCTCTCTCTCTCTCTCTCTCTCTCTCTCTGTCTCTCTCTCTCTCTCTGTCTCTCTCTCTCTTTAAATGGAAACATTTTGGTTGTATGTATTTATAGGGTATAGAGTTATATATTTCAATACATGTATACATTGTGTGCTGATCATTCAGGGTAATTAGCTTATTCATCATAGCAAAACTTAATCATTTTTTTGTAATGTGCACATTTGATGCCCTCTCTTCTAGCTGTTTGCATGCAGTAAATCATTATTGCTTATAGATTTCTTGGTCGACTGTACACCAATAGAGCTCATTTTTTCTATATCACAGCACTTCTGTGCCCATTAATAAGCGTTTCACTATCCCTCCTCCTCTCCCCCTCCCCTTTCCTACTTCTAATAAATATAGTTCTTCTCTCTGCTTTTAACAGTTTATCTTATTATTTGTTTTGTTTTGTTCTCTCTTTTTTTTTGCTGCCATATATGAGTGAGAACATGATATTTCTCTTTCTGTGCCTGGCTTACTTCACTTGACGTCATTTTCTCCAAGTTCTTCCATGTTGCTGTGAATGATGGAATTTCATCCTGTTTTATGGCTGAGAAATATTCCGTCGTGTGTCTATACCACACTTTCTTTATCCAATCATCTTCTAATGGACATTTAGGCTGGTTCCATATCTTAGCTATTGTGAACAGAGCTGCGATAAATGTAGATATACCGATCTTGGTTGGATGCTTCCCCTGTCTTTCTATGCTGCTGTCTTGAGTTTACAGGTCTTCAGCAGTTTTGCTCACTGATTTGCTTGATTCCATCATTTTCTCCCGGACACTCTACTTTACAGGTGGCTGTCTACTTTTTCCTTTGGACTTTCTTCGAATTGGTGAAGAGGGCTGGCTGCCTGTTATCAGCTATCTTGCTGGAAAAAAAAATAATTTTTAAAACTGAACTTAAATAGTACTAAACATAAAAAAGATACTTCATTAAATTAACAAAAAGTTTACCCATCAAAACACATCATGAACAAAGTGAGTAGTCAAGCTACAGACAGACAGATGATAACATACATAGAAGGATGGATGGATACATTGGTAGACAGACATACATATGACATACATATGTATATATATTATATATATGATGGAGAACTCATATAGAATACATATGAACTTCAACACAATAATAAAAAGACAAAAATATAAATAAATAGGGCATAGATTGAATAGGCACTTCACAAAAGAGACTATTAAAATAGCGAATATTATATGGAATGTACATAACATCATTCAGTTTTAGGGAAAGGCAAATTAGAACCACTACACCTTCAGCAGGATACCTAAAAGAAAACTGGAAATAACAATTATTGGTGACTTAAAGGACCCCTCTCCTATTGCTGATGCTAGTGTAAATTGATAGAACCTTTTGGAAAATGGTTTGGCACTATGTACTAAAGCTAAATATTTTCCTACCCTATGATAACATTTTTAATTCTAGGTATATATGCAAATAAAATATGCAAATGTATAATAAATTGTGTATTATATATAAATGCATAAATATATATATATATACATATATATATATAAATTCACCTAAAGACATATACTGCAATGTGTATACAAATTTTTTATCTATTTAGCCTGACCTTTTTTTTTTTTTTTGGTAGGGTAATAAATATATCTGCTAAACATAAAAAAGTAGAGAGAAGACACATACTCAGTTTTTCTTCTCTTTATTTTTTGGTACTATGTAAATAAATTTGAACTTGCTTGTGATAATGACTCAGAGAATTCTAGTATCATAGAACTTGGTTATCCATTCCAACAGAGAAAGAAATCAGCACTACTTCCAATAGCGGAGATATGTAATAAACCTAAATGTCCATCAATGGATGAATAAATAAAATGTGGTATATTTACACAATGAAATACTATTCAGTCATAAAAAAATAAATCCTGTCATTAGTAGCAATAAAGATGAGCCTGGAGGACATTATTTTAAGTGAAATAAACCAGGCACAGGAAGACGAAAATCGCATGATCTCAATCAAATGCCGAATTTAGAAAAGTTGATCTCATAGAAGTAGAGAGATGAATAGTGGTTATCAGAGGCTGGCAAAGGTAGAGGGGAGGGGGAGGGGAGATGGCGAGTGATTGGTCAGTGGCTACAAAGTTACAGTTAGATAGTAGGAAGAAGTTTTAGTGTTCCTTTGCACAGAACGGTGACTATAGTTAACAATAATATATTGTATATTTCAAAATAGTTAGGATTTTGAATGTTCTCACCACAAAGGAATAATAAATGTCTGAGGTGATATGCTAATTACCCTAACTTGGTTATTCCACCATGTATACATGAATCAAAATATCACACCATAACCCATAAATCTGTATAATTATTGTGTTGTGTCAATTAAAAGTAATTTTTTTTTTTGTCCTTTTTGTCTTTTTTACTGACCGGTAACGGGATCGCAACCCTCGGTGTTGCGCCCGCACCGCGCTCAGCCAGTGAGTGGGAACCGATCTCCACATGGGATCCGAACCCTCGGCAGGAGCGCCGCCGCACTCCCAAGCGGCGCACTCTCCGGGCCGGCCCTAAAATTAAATTTTAAAAAAATGATTAACAAAATACCTTCTCCCCCATCCTCTTTACTAAGGTTGTTTCATATATTTGTAATACAGTTAGATTTTTTTTGTTACAAGTGGCCTTTCATTCTGGGATCCCTCAGCCAACTAAATGATTTTTTTTTTTTTTTTTTTTTTTTGGCAGCTGGCTTGTACTGGGATCCCAACCCTTGATCTTGGTTTTACAACAACACACTCTAACCAACTGAGCTAATCAAACAGCCAATTTTTAAAAATCATGCATTAAAATTCACCCTGTGCTATAAAGATGAGTTTTGTTTTATATATATAGTATTATGCATCCCCCATTACCACAACCCAAGGGGTAGTTTCACTGCCCTAAAAAATATCCTTGCAGCTGCACCTATTTAACCCTCCCTTTTCCCTTAGAATTCCTGGCAACAGCTGATTCTTTTAGTTTCTTTATAAGTTTGGCTTTTTTAGAATGTCTTGTAATTTGGATCATGTGGTATGTAGTCTTTGAGACTGTCTTCTTTTACTTAGCAATATGTATATAAGGTTTATCCATTATTTGTAATGGCTTGGTCATAAATAATATTCCATTGTACGGAATGTATCACAGTTTGCCGATTCATCCAGCTATTGATGCACATCTTGCTGTCTTCTGAGTTATAGCAATTATGAATAAAGCTGCTATGAACAATTCTTTCTATTTCAAATTAGTTGAGTAAATACCAAGGAGTACAATTGTTGGATCATATGGTTAGGCTATATTCAACCTATTAAAAACTGCCAAACTCTCTTACAAGGTGGTTATGCTATTTTGCAGTCCCACAAGCCAGGAAAGAGTTCCTATTGCTCCACCTTCTTGCCATCAATTAATATTGCTGTGTATTTGGATTTTATTCATTTTAATAAGTATATATTGATATGTAATTGTTTTAATCTACAACTCACTAGGATGAAATGATGTTGGGATAAAATGATGTTGAATATCATTTTATATGTTTATGTGACATTTGTATGTCTTCTTTGGTGGGGTTTTCATTCAGATCTTTTACCCTCTTTTTAATCAGGTTGTTCATTTTTTGGAGTTGAGTTTAAGAGATATTTGTATATTTTGGATTAGATTCCTTTATCAAATATGTTTTTTGTGAATATTTTTTCACAGCTTGTGGCTTGTCTTCTCATTCTCTTAACCGTGTCCTTTTTAAAATGAAAGTTTTTAATTTTATTACAGTCCAGATTTGTTGATTTTTTTTTTTTTGTTTATGGCTTGTGCCTCTGTTATTTTATCTAAAAAGTCTCTGTCAAACCCAAAGTCTAGAATTTTTCCTGTTTTATTTTCTACGAGTATTATAGTTTTGCATTTTACATTAAAATCTATGATGCATTTTAAGTTTTGTGAAGATTGTAAGGTATGTGTCTGGATTCATTTTTTTCATGTGGATATCCAGTTGTTCTAGCACCATTTGCTGAAAATAATTTCCTTTTCCATCTAATTTGCCTTCACTCCATCAAATATCAGTTGACTATATTTGTATGGGTATATTTTTGCAGTTCTGTTCCATTGATCTATGTGTCTTATTTTTTTTTTTTTTTTTTTGTTTTTTTTTTTTTTTTTTTTTTTTGCAAGACAATAACATTGTCTTGATTTCTGTAGCTTTATGTTAAGTCTTGAAACTGGTTAATATAAATTTTCCAGTTTTGTTCTTTTTCTTCAGTGTTGTATTGGTTATTCTAGTTCTTTTCCTTTTCTGTATAAAATGTAGTATCTATTTATCAATATCTATAAAATAGCTCCCTGGGATTTTGATTGTAGTTCATCTATAGATCAATTTGTAAAAAAATTAACATCTTATAAATATCAAATTGCCCAATCTATGACTATGGAATATTTCTCTATTTGAGTTCTTCTGTAATTTCTTTAATTACAGTTTTGCAGTTTTCTATCTATAGGTTTGAACATATTTTGTTAGGAGTGTAACTGAGTATTTAATTTTTTGGTACTATTTTAAGTGGTTTTATATTTAAAATTTTTTAATTCCAATTATTTGTTACTGGTATGTAAAAATGCATTACCTTTTTGATAATAACTTTGAATCTGTGACTTTGCTATACTCACCTATAAATTTTAGGAATCTTTTGTTGATTCTTTGGAATTTTCTACATAATCAACCATGTCATTTGTGAATGGCACGGTTTTATTTCTTCTTTCTAATCTGTATGATCTTATTTCCTTTTATTGTTTTATTTTACTAGCTAGGAACTCCAATTCAGTGTTGAATAGGAGTGTTGAGAGAGGATATCCTCGCCTTGTTCCTGATCTTTTATTTTTTACTTTTTTAATAGTATATATTTAATTCAGATACGAGAACTTGACAGTGCTATAATTATAATTACAAATTTTATTACAAGTACAAAAAATAAATTTAAATCCAAAATACTGATTTACAACAAAGAAAATATCCAAAGCAAGTTTATTAAATAGTGCCATTCTGATACTATTCCTTATTTGTAATAATAAAAAAAGGCAAATAAATTTAATTTTCTCCCACCTTGTTCCTGATCTTATGAGAAATTTCTCACTATTGTGTATGATGTTACTTACAGGATTTTTATTTATTTATTTATTTATTTATTTTCCTTTTTTTTGCCTTTTTTCGTGTCCAGCAACGGAACGCAACCCTCAGTGTCGCGCCCGTACCGGACGGGGACCAGCAACGGGATCGCAACCCTTGGCATCGCGCCCGCACCTCGCTCAGCCAGTGAGCGGGAACCGGTCTGTATGTGGGATCCGAACCCTCGGCGGGCGCGCCGCTGTGCTCCCAAGTGGCGCACTGTAACAGTGCGCCACCGGGCTGGCCCTTACAGGATTTTTATAAATGTCTTTTATGAAGTTGAAGAAGTTTTCCTCTATTCCTAGTGGCTTAGAATTTTTCTCATGACTGGGTGTTGGATTATGGTAAATGATTTTGCTGCATCAATTGATATGATCATTTTATTATTCTTCTTTATCCTTTGATATGATAGATTACATCAGTTTTCAAGTGTTTAATCAGACTTGCATACCCAGAATACATATCACTTGGCCTTGGTATATAATTTTTCATTTTTTTTATTTTTTTTATTTGATTTTCTAACATGTTGTTGAATTTTTTGCACATGTATTTATGAGAGATATTGGTCAGTAGTTTGTCCTTGTAATGAACTTTTCTGTTTTAGTATTAAGGTAATGCTGGTCTCAGAGAATGAGTGAGAAGTTTTCCCTTTGCTTTCATTCTTCCTATAAGTCATGTTCTTCAATTACAGTTAGAATTAACCATAAAAGCATGAGAAAAATATATCATAAATACACTGCTCTTTAAAATAAACATACTATACAATTGCTAATCAAAGTAGATATATTAGGTATAGAGTAGATGTATTAATATTAATAATATTCAGCGTAGAGATCAGGACAAGACATGGAATATTCACCAAAACCACAAAATGGATTATAAAGCAAGTCTTTACAAATTTCAAAGAACTAAAATCATAGACTATATTCTTTAACTTCAAGAAGGTTAAACTAGAATTTGATACTTGACAGATACCTGAAAATTCATTAAATAAGGAAATTAAATACATGCTTCTAAATAATCCATCATCCAAATAAGAAATTGGAAGAGAAATTAGAAAATAACTCAAACTGAATTATTATTGAAAAAACTATATCAATTTTGGAATATAATTACACTAATATTTAGAGGTAAATATTTTAGCTTTAAAAACATTCATATAATAAAATAGGAAAAAAAAGTAGCTAATACTTAGCTTCCATAATAACAGTCATAAATTGAAAAAAAGAAAGCCAAGTTAAATCCAAAGTAAAAGCAAAGAAGTAATTAGTATAGATGAGTACCCGTCAAAATGAAAATTAGACAAATAAAAAAATCAATAAAGCAAAAATTGGTCGTTAGAAAATATAATATTTATGAACTTTAAAAAAACATTAAAAAAAGAAACCTAAATACCAAATATCAGGAATAGTAGTGTAGGCATCACTAAAGAATCCCCAAACATTAAGAGGTTATTAATGAATAATATCAACAACTCTATGCCAATAAATCTAATGATGGAGATGAAATGTACAAATCCCTGAAAGAAACGAATTGTCAAAACTGTAACAAGGAGATTCCAAAAATAAAAATAGCCCTCTAACCATTAAAACGATAGAATTTAGAAATGTGAAATGTTTTTAATACTGGAGATGTGGCTTTATTGTTCTATCAAAAATTTAAGGTAGGAATAATACCGATGATATAATCTTATAACCTCTGTCAGAAAATAAAGAACACTTCCCAACTTATTTCATAAGACCAGTATTATACTAATGTCTGAACTAGACAAAGTCTTTAACAGAAAAACAAAAATTGCAGAGCAATAGCTGTCAGACATAGTTGTGAAAATACTCAACAAAATATTAGCAAACTAAATATAGTAACATATATAATAGTAGTACATCACAATCAACTAGGGCTTACACCAGAAATGCAAATTTATATTAACATTCCAAAATTTATCAATGTAATTCATCACAATAGAATAATAAAAAAACACACATAATGCTCTCAATAGAGGCAGAAAAATACTTAGCAAAACAACACTGTTTATGAAAAAAACCCCAAAACTCAGAATTTTAGGAATAGAAAGGAACTTCCTCCAGCTAATCAAGGGCACACATTAAAAACCAAACAAACAAACAAAAAAAGTACAATTAGCATCACATTTAGATTTGAAATATTTGATGCTTCCCTTTCTAATATGGGAACAAAGATGTTTGCTCTTTCTACTTCTGTTTGGCAATGTTAAGGTCCAAGTCGGTGTAATAAGGCCTCCCTGTGTCCCCAAACCCTCCTCTAAAGACAAAGCATTTAGGAGAAGTAGAATGGTCTTTATTCACAGAAAACATTAATTACAAAATTTACATGCAAAAATATAGTAAATTACTAGAACTTATAAATGAATTTATGAAGGCTGAAGGTTACAATGCTACTACATAAACACACATAACAGAAATAAACATTTAGATGATGTAATTTAAATAAAAACAATTTCAACAGTACCAGGAAATATTAAATGCATAGGAAGAAATTTCACAATACATGTAATAAAATTATTACCTGAAAATTGTAAAACTCTTCTGAGAGAAATAATAGAAGTTGTAAATAAATGGAGAGAGATGTAGCACATTTCTTAATTGGAAGACAATATTCTTGAGATGTAAAGTCGCCTGAAGTTGATCTATAGATTTAGCTAGTGCCCAGTCAAAAAAACAAGATGAATTATTGTAAAAATTGACAAGCTAGTTCTAAAATTATTCAGAAAAATTAAGGTTTTATCATTGTCCAAATAATTTTGAAAACATTTCTAAAAAGGGGGGAAAGGGGCCGGCCCGGTGGCGCACTGGATAGGTGCGCTGCTTGGGAAGCGCGGCGGCGCTCCCGCCCGAGGGTTCGGATCCCACATACAGACGGGTTCCCGCTCACTGGCTGAGCGAGGCGCGGGAGCAACAGCGAGGGTTGCAATCCCATTGCCGGTCCCTGGTCTGGTATGGGGGCAACACTGAGGGTTGCGATCCGTTGCCGGACACGGAAAAAGACAAAAGACAAAAAAAAAAGGGGGGGGGGGAAAGGCTTATAGGCAACACTGAGGGTTGCGATCCGTTGCCGGACACGGAAAAAGACAAAAGACAAAAAAAAAAGGGGGGGGGGGAAAGGCTTATATTCCTGATGTCAAGACTTACTGTAAAGATATTTCATTCAATGGAACAAAATTGAGTTCAGTAATAAACCCACACCTACATAGTCAATGCTTTTCAACAAAAAGATTGAGGTAATTAAAGGGTGGGAGGGCTACAGGGTGGTGTTGAAAGAAAGAATAGTCTTTCATTCAATTATGCTAGAACATCTGATTATCTATTCGGGGAAAAAAAGAACTTGGAACCTCACATCATACAATGCATTAAAATTAAGTTGAAATAAATTATAGACCTGAATTTAAAAGGTTAACCTAACACAAGGAAAACTTCTCAAACATATGAAGATTTCTTAGGAAACACAAAACACTACACTTAAAAGAAAAATTTGGCAAAGTGGACTTCAGCAACTGTTAAAGTTTCTTTTTCTTTTCTTTTCTAACAAGAACATTCACAGCAGCTTTATTTATAGCAGCCCAAATCTGGAAATAAATAACCTAAATGGCCATCAACAGAATAGGTAAACTGTGGATTTTCATTAAATGGAGTATTACATATAAATGGGAAAAACAAAAACAAAAAACAAATTCTACATAGACATGAATCAACCTCAAACATATAATATTGAGTGAAAAAAGCTAGACACAAAAGAGAAATCTGTATTGTATAATTTCATTTATATAAAGTTTATTAATGAGCAAAACTAATCTATTGCGATGGGGGTCAGAATGGTGGCTATCTTTGGGGGGTTATTGACTAGAAGGGGGCACAAGGCAATCTTCTGAGAGGCAGGAAAGGTTTTATATTTTGATCTGAGTGGCAGTTCCATGGGAGTATTCATACATGAAAATTCATTGAGCAGCACATTTCTGATGTGTGTGAGTTATTATACCAAAAGAAAAATGAAGGAAGAGGATACAACTTTATAGGCTGAAGTGGGGGTGGGAGCTGGAATTCGATCGTTTCAGGAGAATGGGAATTAAGGTAAGGCTAAGTTGTAAAGGTGAAAGGCTGGACCTGGACTTTATTTAAATTTTTGACATTTTGTTCATCACAGATTTTTACACTCATTTTGAATTTCTAAAATATTGCATTATTAGTAATCTTCCTTGTATTGAAACAATTGATTGTACATATTTGTGGGATACAGAGTTAACTATTGGTATTCGTGTACAGATGTGACGATCATACAAGGATAATTAGCATATTCATCATTGCAAAATGTAATCATTCTTTGTGTCCATTAAAAAGTGTCTATTTCATCAAAATACACTGTTAAAAAATGAAAACAACTGCAAACTGGGGGAGAATATTTGTATTACATATATATGACAAAGGACTTGTGGCCATTATATAGAAGGTAATTTTTGACTCAATGTTAAAAACAAATAAGAAACAATATAAACAATGGCAAAAAAACAAATGAAGATATTGTCTGAGAAAAGGCTTACCATCTTTAGTCATCAGAAAAATAAAATGTAAAACAATTAATTAAAAGTCACTGTATGTTAGCTAGAATGGCTAAAAGTTAGAAGAGAGACAATATTAAATGTTGATTAAGATGTGAAGTTACTGGAAATCATATATTGCTGGTGTGAGTGTAAAATAGTATAATAACTCTGGAGAACATCTTGGCCATTTCTTATAAAGTTAGGTATGTACTAAACACATGACTAAGCAATTATACTCCTGAGTTAATTCTACAGCCAAGGTAAACTTTTTTAAATGTTCAAAAAAAGGCTTGTAGAAAAATGTTTACATAAATGTGCTAATAATAGCCCAATACTAGAAACAACCCAAATGTCCAGCAAAAGGTTCACTGAATAAACAAATTATGATATATTCATACAGTAAACATTTTTTAGTGGTGTAAAGGAATGTACTACTAATACATAAAACAGCATATATAAATATCTGAAATATTATGTTAGTGAAAGAAACTATAAATAAGTACATACTCTGTTATTTAATTTATGTGAAGTTCTAGTACACTCAAAATTAATCTATATTGAATACAGTTGGCACTCCATATGAATGGGTTGCAAATTTGTGCATCCCACCAACTGCAGATTGAAGAAAAACAAACAAAAACAAAAAATCCACAAAGTTGTGAGAAGCAAAATTTGAATTTGCTGTGCACAGTGTAATTCGTTGACTCCATACAAATGGAGTGATTATAGGCATTGTATTAGGTAATACAAGTAATCTAGAGATGGTTTAAAGTATACAGGAGGATGTGCATGGGTAATATGCAAATACTACACTATTTTATATAAGGCACTTGAGCATCTGTGGATTTTGGTATCTGTGGGGGTCTTAGAACTGATCCTTCATGATGCTGAGGGATGGCTTTATTAATCAGATAATTGTGTGCCTGAAGTGGAGGTTGGGGGAATTTATTACAAACGACTCTTTTTTTGCAATGGGAATTATTTTGATCAGGATGGTGGAAACATGGTTTTAAACATTTATCCAAAGTCAATGACTTCTACTTAAAATTGATGCATATTATGTGTAAATAATGCTTCAGTACATTTAAATATTTAATAAAGTTATATCAGATTTAAAGAGCATAATTTACATTTGTAAGCTGTGGCTGAGAGTAATGCTAAGAAAATGAATTATTTGTACTATGGTGAGGGAGAATAATAATGTGGAAAATTCTCCAAACAAAATAGGAATTTTCAAAGATTCTTTGTTGGTCTCTCGGCGTTGAGGACCGACAAGACAGGGTGGGAGAGGACCCCGGGCCAGCCGGCGGTAACCTCCCGTGGGGCTGAGCGGGATGATGAGTGTCGCAGGCCCGATCCCCTCTGCGCTTCGGCCCCGGGGACAAAGAAAGAACACCGAGCCAGGAGAGCGGTCAAAGCCGGAACTCTGTTTATTGCGAGGGGACAGGAGCTTATATAGAGAGGACAGGGTGGGGGAGCCGTCACCCAATCAGGGGCGGCCACGCCGCGGAGGGATGGGAGAAAGTAGGGCGGGAAAAAAGTGCAGAGTCATAGAACCCCGGAAAAGGGAGTAGTTAGGTACGTGCGCTTTGGCCCACATGAAATGGCGGCGGCGAGCTTGCGGCTCGCACGCAACAC
>NW_007735269.1:54417-54784 GCF_000696425.1 Galeopterus variegatus | reverse complement strand
TCCCCCTTTTGTTTTTGTAGGCCAGGGTGTGATCTCTGTCTTAGGTTGCCTGGATTGTCCAAGTCTTACCCGTCACTGAGTATCACACAGCCAGGCTAGGATTAGGATGCAGTCCCTGTCTTAGGTTGTCCTTATTTTTAAGGATCTTACCCGTCTTTGGGTACTGCATAGCCTTTTAGGGCAGTAGCATGACCCTGAGGGGAGGAAGAGGGTGAGGGCGGTGCTGGCTTGTAATTGAGACCCATTTAAACAGTAGAATAGTCTGTCTCTTGAGTGGCCAGGCTTGATAGTGTACTTGCACATTCATTAATTGAATAGATTCTAACCTTTTTTGCATAAATTGAATTAACTTGTTAAGTATGCAGGG
>NW_007735269.1:22067-54402 GCF_000696425.1 Galeopterus variegatus | reverse complement strand
CCCCCCAGGACCTTCCTCCCCGGGGGCCGAGAAAGAACACCACCGAGCCAGGAGAGTGGTCAAAGCCGGAACTCTGTTTATTGCGAGGGGACAGGAGCTTATATAGAGAGGACAGGGTCGGGGAGCCATCACCCAATCAGGGGTGGCCACGCCGCGGAGGGACGGGAGAAAGTAGGGTGGGAAAAAAGTGCAGAGTCATAGAATCCCGGAAAAGGGAGTAGTTAGGTACGTGCGCTTTGGCCCACATGAAATGGCGGCGGCGAGCTTGCGGCTCACACGCAACATGGCTGCCGCCCTGCCCCCGCCAAGAAACAGACATTAGATATGGGAAAATCCCTTATGGCGAAAATGCACCGTAATATGGCCCAACAATTCTTCATACCTAAAAAGCATAATAAATATCTATTATATGTGAATGCAATAAAGAAAAAAGTGAGAAAAAATTGTTTTAAATTTTCAAGAGTTTTGATAGTCTATATAGAACGTACAAGAGGATCTACAGAATGATTATTAGTAGATTAGAACTGTAAAGAGTTAATAGGATGGTTTGACATAAGGAAAATGTGATATACAATAATCAAAAATAAACAAGTAGATATCATTTGAAAATGTGATATACAATAATCAAAAATAAACAAGTAGATATCATTTGAAATATATATATAATATATAATATATATATTATAATATATATAATATATATATATATATTACTCACAATTTGCCCCAACACTGAAAGTTACATAGACGTAAATCTATTGAGTATTTGCAGAACCTATAGGGAGAAAAGTATAAAATGATAATAAAAACCTAAAACTTTCACTGATTTTATTATTAACAAATTATCAATTTTGTTTTCTCCAGTTCTAGAAAATTCTCAGCTCGTACAGTTTTGAATTTTGCCTCTGCACCATTCTTTGTATTCTTTTACTATTAGACTACTGATAGAGCCTCTGAGTTTTGATTTCTCATGCAACAGAGATTATTCAATCCCTGTCTTTTTTATATCTCTGTTAAATGTTCTACTAAACTATATAGGCTCCAGGAGGACAAAGACATTTATCTGGTTTTTTTTCCATCACTAATGGAAGTTTCAAGTGCCTAGAATGATGGTTGGCACACAGCAGGTCCTCAATCCATATTTGTTGAATAAAAAGATGTGTAGAGCCTCCTTGCTGTGCTCTTAGTGAATTTCCCAGGTATAATCTTCTAAATGTAAAGCAATAAATATAGATCTGTGGTTAAGAGCATAGACTCAAGAACCAGAACACCTTTTGGTCAGAATCTAGGAACCACCTCCAAATCAAAAATTACTAAGTGTTTTTTAGAACATTGTTTAACTCCTGTTAATATTTTCCTCATTTGAAAAAAGAAAATTATGGAGATTTGTTGTGATGATTACATAGTTAATTCATAATTTGCTTAGAACATTGCCTGGCACATAGTAAGGGCTTTGTAAGTGTTGACTATTACTCTGCTAATTCCCTGTTTACCTTTCCCAGTTCTAGCCCATTTATTGCTTTTATTATTTCAGTGACTACGTTCTGTTTTTCCATTACATTATTATTGTTCTTCTGTCTAATTATTAATTTAAAAAGCTATTGAAGGGTTATATAAATCCATAAGTGTGCACATATTACAATTTGATATATTGATGAATGTGTCCCAAATAAAAACTCATAGATTACTTATCCAAGAAATACAATCTTATCAGGAAGCTTCCTTTATTTAATTTCAGGCAATGCATAATATCTCATCACTGTATTCCAAAGTAAAAATATGAATATGTCACAATGTTTGGCCTTGTAATATTGGTAGTCATTTAGATCGTTTCCAGTTTTCATAACCAACAGATTTTATTTCATAAGCTTCTGTTTTTAAATCACTGTTGTTAATTCCTAATTTAATTTAACTATTTTAAAATTTAAGTAGAATTATCCAAAAGGTCTTCAAATTGTTATATTACTCTTATTTCTTATTTTAATCATTGGTCTTTTGAGTATATTTAATTTATTAGCTTTATCATTTGCCTAGTAGTTCTTGCTTATCAGCTTCTTATTTAAGATATTTTTCTCATATGGGTGCTATCCCCGGGAGATGATTGTAAAGACATTAGTGTATATAAGCTTTTTTATTTAAAATATTTTAACATTTACTTGTACGTATTTGTGGGGTACAGTATGTTGTTTCAATACATGCATATACTGCACAATATTTCACTTAAGGTAGATAGCATAATTTTGTACCCATTAATCTACCACTGGTTTCCATTAGTGAATCAGTTTTGATTCCTCAACAAAAAAAGTTGATGTTATGTTGGGCCTTTAATTACATGCAGAACAACACATGGCTATGCTATGCCTCGGCCACAGGCTGGTTTTCTTCCTTAGCTATAACCTCAGGCAAGCAGGTGAAGTACTCTAATACCAATTCATGCACTGTCTTCCTAGACCTATATTTAAATTACATATAGAGTATGCAGCCCCAGTCCCTTATAAGCAATGGTTTCCCTTCTTGTCCTCAGTCCCCCACAAACAACTCTCTATAGGGCTTCATGCTATGCTTTCTGCATTTTCTATTTCTTGTCCATAAGGATATTTATTAACAGTTACATATTTAATTATATTTTCACACTTTATCTTGCAGATCTCTTTAGTTGGAGAAAGAGTTTTAATATTTGCCATATCCACCATTTTGACCTCGAACATCTACATTAACATTGTAAGTAAAAAATAAAATTTTTCTATTTACCCATTTTACAAAAACATCTTTATTTTCAACACAAAAATTGAAAAACAGAAGCACCTTGCCAAGTTCTTCATCTACTAAAATATATTCTATTTTAATTACAAATTTTACATTTGTTTCAAAATAAATAATTTTTTGATTCCTACTCTAAGTTAACCTGTGTAATAATGTTTAAACCTTTTTTTTGTGTGTGGCTCGCCAGTATAGGGATTCGAACCCTTGACCTTGATTTTATAATATCATGCTCTAACCAACTGAGCCAACCAGCCAGCCCCAAATTTTCATTACATGTCAAGAATTAGAGCATTGAAAAGGAGAAATAGAGTAATAACAGCCACATTTGAATAAAGTGTTTTTCTCCTCAAACATTTAATCTTCTATATTTGATCTATCAAGTTAAGGCAACAATATTACTCAGTTGTTCAAAATCCATTCAAATTATTCATCTATGATTTCACTAACTTTAAAGGAGTCTATACTTCTTTTTTAGATCCCAATATCATTTGTAAAGAATCCTGTGTGATATGATCTAATTTCCAACTAAAGATAAAATTAAAATTGCCTAAGAAGTTTATTATTTCTTTAGAAATGGTAGAGGCAATCAAAAGCATCAATATAATCTCTGGTGCACTCATTACGGGCAGGAACATCGATTAAAATGATGGTCACATCATTTATTAGTCCTTACTAAGATTGCATTGCATTTTTATCTTAATGAATCTTAATTACAAATAATTAAACATTTGTATAAATACCACAATAATTTTCTCAGCATTATTAAGCAGATACACCATCATGAATGTTAAATTCTAAGTCACCATGTGAATGCATATATAAGTCATATATGTGTTTATATGCATATATGTGTATGTGTGTCTATATATATAGTAGCATATATATGCTACACTAGCGTATATATTACTAGTGTAGCATATATGTGCTAGTGTATATTGCAGCATATGCTAGTGTGTGTGTGTGTATATACATGCAGTTGACTTTTGAACAACATGAGTTTGAACTGCACAGTTTCACTTACATACAGACTATTTTTCAACCAAGGGCAGATCAAAAATACAGTATTCATGGGACGTATACAGAGGGCCAGCTTCTCATATATGTGAGTTCTGCAGGGCTGGCTATATATGTATACAGTTGTCCCCCAATATTCATGAGGAACTGTTTCCAGAACCTCCCATGGATACCAAAATCCATGAATGCTCAATTTCCTGATATAAAATGGCACAGTATATGCATGTAACATATGTACATCTGCATGCTTTAAATAATTTCTAGATTGCTTATAATGCCTAATAGAATGCAAATGCTATGTAAATTGTTACTCTGTATTGTTTAGAGAACAGTGACAAGAAAATAAGTCTGTGCAGGTATAGTACATATGCAATTTTTTTTCCGAATATTTTTGATCTGTGGTTAGTTGAATTCACAGACGTGGAACCCAGGGATATGATGGGCTGGCTGTGTGTGTATGTATGTACATATGGATATATAAACTATATGATAGTATGTGTGTATATATATGGCATAATATATATTTATGCTAGTATGTATATATTATGAATATGCCTTTACATCTGATACTTGTCACATCAACTGCCTCAACTGTATAAGCCTCTTCCATTTTTGACTCTACCTTATCCCTAGTCCCTTTGCTCGTTTTTTCAACATATTCCTTAAGATATTATAAGAAAATCATCTCCTGCCAAGCTTTCCTGACCATCCCTGTCTGATTAAGGAGTCCTTCTCTGGTACTCAAATGTCTTTTTATGATCAATTTATCGGAGAACTGACAGCCCTGCTTTGTATCACAGTTTGCCTATCTTCTAGAGCAATGCTTCTTAATCTGTAAGCACTGCTTAAAGTACTGTGACTGAGGCACTCACAGCTAAAGCTGTAGCAAGGGTACAATATATCCAACATAGTAGCCACTCAGTAATGTTGGCTAGGTAAATGAGTAGATGAAACAGTGACTATAGTAATAACTAAAATAAATACTTTGGTTTAATGAACCATATTAATCATTTCACATTCAGTGTTCCTATTTTTTTCCCACAATAATCAAATGAGGTAGTTTTTACAGTTTAAGTGGTTCAAAGGGTACATTAAATAATCCATGGTACAAACAGTTACTAAATGTCAGAATTCCTATTTTGGGGCCGAGCCCGTGGCACACTCGGGAGAGTGCGGCACTGGGAGCGCAGCAGCGCTCCCGCTGCGGGTTCACATCCTATATAGGGATGACCGGTGTGCTCACAGCGCTCACTGGCTGAGCACGGTGCGGCCGGTCTCAAAAAAGGACAAAAAAAAAAAAAAAAAGAATTCTTATTTTGGCTTCAGAGTCATCCTTAGTGGGTTTTTTTATGTTTTCTTTTAATGTATACTTCATTATTTCTATACCTGCCTTTTCTTCTTATAACCACCTAGCTACATTTTCAAGTATATTTTTCAAAGAATATAATGTGTGTGTATATCCTTTTGTGTTGATTTTCCTTTTTATGTGCTTTAGTTTCATCATTATATAAGTTTAATATTAATTATACCATTTCATGGTAGTGGTATGTCTATGTAAGGCAATTAGCAAAATGCCTGAAATGACATTTAAAACTGTGTGACCTAATGACAGGTCTGAATTAAAAGGCAAACAGTCTCTGTAGAGGGGAAAAATACAAAGTAATTGAGATTTGGTTCTATTTTTTCTTTCAAGGCAAATAATAATTTCTGTATGAAATATAAAATGAGATGTGGTTGTATACACATTCACTTTGCAGTTTACTTTGCAGAAGGTATACAAAAAAGTATCAAATGATGGTGACTTATCTAGGGAAAACACTGCTCTTCATCCACTAAAGAGCTCAAAGCATAATAGCTGATATGAGATTAAACTTGCATGGTCTCCTTTGCAGAACATTGTTTCCTCATTCTTTCCCATTAAGTCAGCTATATTGTTGTATTACATGATTGTTTAATCTTATTACCATTTCTTAATTTAGCATGTTCTAATAGCATCTCTTGATATTTTTATACGTATAAAGTGCTGAAAGTATCATAGAACTTAAGATAATAAAAATAATTAGTATACTTGTAAATTTAATAAATTGTGTAGGTTTCTCATTTTAAAAGTGGAAGATCCTGGAACAACAGGGACTCTCAGTTATTGCTCGTGGGAATGCAAAATGTTACAGCCCCTTCGGGAGGTAGTTTGGCAGTTTCTTACAAAACTAAACACACTCTTATCTTACAATACAGCAATCATAATCCTTGGTATTTACCCAGAAGGTTGAAAACTTAAAACCACACAAAAACCTACACATGGTTGCTTACAGTAGCTTCATTGATAATTGCCAAAACTTGGAAGCTACCAAGATCTCTTTCAATAGGTTAATGGATAAATAAGCAATGGTACATTCATGTAATGAAGTATTATTCAGCAATAAAAAGAAATGAGCTGTCAAGTCATAAAAGGACATGGAAGAAGCTAAAATGCGTGTTACAAAGTGAAAGATCTAATGTGAAAAAGGTACATGCTGTATGATTCCAACTACTGGCATTCTGGAAAGGGCAAAACTTTAGAAAATAGTAGAAGATCAGTAGTTGTCAGGAGTTAGGGGAGAGAAAGAGAATGATAAATAGGTGGCATACAGGAGATTTTTAAGGCAGTAAAATGATTCTGTGTGATGCTATAATGGTGGATACATGTCATTATACATTTTTCAAAACCAATAGAATGTGTAGCACTAAAAATGAACCCTAAAGTAAACTATGGACTTTGAGTGATAATGATGTGACAGTGTAGGTTCATCAATTGTAACAAATGTACCACTCAGGAACAGAAGGTGGATGGTGGAGAAGGCCATAAATGTAGGGATAAAGGGGTATATAGGAACTCTATACTTTCCACTCAATTTTGTTAACAACCTAAAACTGATCTTAAAAACAGTCTATATTTTAAAAAGTGGGAGACTCCATAATTTGATTTAAGTTTGTTTTTCAGCCACAGCTAGGTTTTAACAACCTCATTCATTTTAAAAATTAGAAATTTTAGAAATTATAAAGTACTGTATTTATCAGGGAAATCAAAAGAACTAAATCTGTAGTTACTTAAGTGAAATTACTTGCAAAATATAAAAAGTGTATAAATATCACATTGCTATTATGACATACTCTAGTATGTGTCAGGCATATAGTCTGAAGATCATGCCTCCATAATGACTTCAGAAACATCCAAATTTATGAAAGCTTTCCATTTTCAATTTTGCAATACTTATGTTATTCTAATTTTTAAGAAAAATTCCAATTCTTTATATATCTTATCTTAGCCTTAATCATAATTTTTACATCTATATCTCACAATCTTCAAATTTAACAAAACAGTTTTGAAAAGTGATGACACCTAGCCTGATGTGGATTATTGAAAAAGAAATTACTTTGCTTTTCCAGAGATTTGCTGTAATGATTTGGAAATAGTATTGCTGCACATTAACTTAAACTAGATTTAATGTCAATACATTTCTTATCTCATCGAATCTCCTCAACTATGTGAATTTATTTCGTATCTGGGATGCCATACCTGATAATAGAATACAGAGAGAGGCATTGAGAGAGAGTAGAGCTTATGAAAGAGACCATAAAGTGACTAAAACTCATGGAGCTTTTACTTGAAAATAGACAATTCCCTTAAGATTTATTGGGAGTTGTAAGAGAAAAGTTAGTTTACTTAATAACAGACTCAAATCCATTTGAACTTTAAAGCGTAAGGATTATGCATCTGCATAGCTCTGCGTAAGATCTATTTTAGAAGAATGAATCTGAGATATTAGGGGAAAAAGCATCCATAATTCTTTTCTATATGATACTTCAAATGTTCATGTTCAATAAATGTTTGTTAATAATAACATTTCTGCAATGACAAAACATTTTCTGTGTTCAGTAGGACAATTAGCCTGCTGTTATCCATTTACAAATATAAGGTATCACAATTGGGTACTGAGGTTGACAGGCTTACCATTTAAAAATGATTTCTTATTGCTACATAACCATAAAAGCTAATCAATCATTTCCACTATAAAAAGCTAATCTATACATAGTAATTTCTAGTTTATGTGTTTAACTGTATGTATATAAATAAGAATAAAGTTTATATTAAAAATGTTTTCTGATCTTTGCCAGTTTTATGATTAAAATTGCCATTTTTCAGAATTCATATTTATAATTAACAGAATATATTTTTTAGTATAGAAACTGCTTGTAATAATCAGATGTCATCTTTCTCCTTTGGAAATATAATTGCTCAATTTTGCTGTAATATCAATAGTACTTTCTCAGTAAACAACTCCAAATGGTTTGGTGATAACCAAAATATTTTACAATTTATTTTGTAATCCCTCTTAGAAATATTTCAATCCTTTGTCATTCCAATAAGTGGAAACTGACAGATGCTATGCCTAGTTAGCAATGTCCATCTTAATTAGAAAGTTTTTCCACCATAATTCAATCCTTGTAATGTTCTTCCCTTAATCTAACTTCTCAATAGAAACATTTATTGAATGCCTAATTGTGCGAGGTACATGCTAGGGATGGATTATATAAACATGAAGAGAACCTTGTCCTTCCTCAAGAATTCATATATTCATAGTGTAAAAGTTAAACTGTAAGTGTTATAATAGAGCATGTAAAATATTGAAATAATAGACCATGTAAAATTTTGAAGTAGAAAGAATGAATCACAACTAATGGTAGCCAACTGCATAAGTTTGAACTCCCTGGGGGAAAATAGAGTAATTTAATCAGGCTTGCCTAGTTCAGGTCTGGTTGGGGGTTGAGCAGCACATTTCTTGTAAACAAGTTGTGTGTGGGTGGAGTTAGTGCACATGTGCACCAATGTATCTTTTTAGCTTTGTTGTTATTGTGTGTTCTGGAGTTTGTGAAGCAGAGCTGGCTGGCAAAGCTCCAGTCTAAAAATAGAGCATGTTTACTCTGCTGGCAGCTGCTCAGTTTTTCTTTGGACTTTGCCTGTAGCAGTTGAGTTTCTGAATTTCTCTGTGGGCTGCTTAGCTCTTAGTGTTGTGTGTGCTGAATAAAGACTCCTCTTTCTTCAATCAAGGCTCCAAGGACATTTTTATCTGGTTACCTAGCTTGTAGACCTGCATGTGAAGGGTTTGTGAATGGGCTCGAGGGGTCTGTGAGCGCCAGACCCTAGCCCTAGCTCCAGACTCCCCTTCACATACACTAAATTAAACTAGCTGAGAACAGTATCTTAAAAAAGCAGAGCAATCTAATGATTATAAGCTCATTTATATAGACCAGACACACACATTTGATTTTCACGATGACTCTTATGTATTTAATTCTTAAATTTACTTTTTAACTCTGTTAAAAGGAAGCAACTTTATGCTAAACTCTTGCTGAAGGGGTATATTTGTTTCCTCATTAATTTTAGTCTTTGGAAGCATATGAATATAATAATGATTTAAATATGACTTTAAAAAATCATCTGACTTCATTAATAAAATGATCATAACCAAACTTGAAATTTTTTATTGCTGATATATTTTAAAGACTAACCACAATTTCCTACATTCTTTAAGTGTTTAAGCCTTCTCAGTTTTACTTCAATAAATGAATTTTAAATAAATAATATTGCAACTGTAAAAGCTAAAATAGCATTAAAATTCATACCCAACCAAAATTTTATAGGATACTTATGGCTAAAATCTTCTGTGACTAAAAGCCTTAGAATTCCTATAGATAGCACATCCAATTTAAAAATTTAATCAGTTTCAACCTAATAAGACCTGTTTAATATTGAGGTGATGTAAAGAGTAGTCATTTCTTAAAAACAAGTATGATTACAATGATTATTTTCCACTGTTCTCTTCTACTTTATTCCTATATATTTCCTGTTGAGCAACACAAGAGAAAAAAATCACACAACTAACTAGAGCACTGAAAGTTTATGGCCTCCAAGCCTTCTGGTATCACTCAAAATGCCCATAATTACTTATCTTCTTATTTTTTTTTTTCTTCTTCTGACCAGTTTGGGGATCGCAACCCTCGGCTTGGTGTTGTCTGCACCACGCTCAGCCAGTGAGCACACCAGCCATCCCTATATAGGATCCGAACCTGCGGCCTCGACACTATCAGCACCGCAGTCTCCCGAGTAAGCCACTGGGCCTGCCCCTAATTAGTTATCTTCTGTTCATCATATCTTCTATTTTGAAATATCTCTGCTCTTTTCAATCCTTTTATCCTACCACTAGGTAAATGACCTCATTCCCAACCTTATAGAGAAAACAGAATCTATTGCAAATATCCCAAACTCTCCTGTTTAAAGTATTTTCCAAAAACAGGAGGGTAGCCCCCTCTCCGGGGTCCTAGGTAGAGCCCAGGGCAGCTCCCTCCACCCAGAAGCAGGTAAGAGAGCATACCAAAAACACCATTTCTGCATGGGTGGCCTACAACAGCAACTGCCAAAGTGATGAAGCAGCTAAACACCAGAGCAGTAGCCACAGCCACCATGCAGGTGGTCCACCAGACATTCAACTGCTTTGATACAAGGGAAGTCACCAGCAGAAATTGGGAAGAAAAGAGGACATCTCTTTCCTCAAAGCCCGCCTCCAAAATAATAGAAGCAACTGTTCTACCAGATGACCAGCTATCAATGTAGAGATACTAGAAATACAAAAACCCAAGAAAATATGACACTACCAAAAGAATACAGTAATTCTCAAAAACCAGACCCTATAGAGTAGGAAAACCCTCAAATGGCTGAAAAGGTATCCTGAACAACAATCCTAAAACAACTCACTGATTTACAAGAAGGCTCAGTAGATAACATAATGAAACTAGAAAGAAAAAATCCAGGATAGGAAGGAAGAAATTTACAGAGAGATTAATAACTTAAAAAAGAATGTAGCAGTACTCATGGAACTGAAAGATTCACTCAACAAAATAAAAAACACAACTGATAGCTTAAGCAGCAGGATAGAACAAGAAGAATTTCTGATTTTGAAGTTAATCTTTTTGAAATAACCCAGGCAGCCAAATAATAACAATAATAAAAATAATAAAGAAGAAGAAGAAGAAAATCTGAGAGAGCTAGCAGACAACCTTAAGGACACAAACTTTCTAATCATGGGTGTTCAAGAAGGGGAGGAGAAAGGAAAAGGAATGGAAAAACCTATTCAATGAAAAATAATGAAAAACTTCCCAGATATATGGAGAAACACAGACCTTCAGATCCAGGAAGCTCAAAGATCCCCAAACAGATTCAACTCAAAAAGATCCTCTCCAAGACACATTATAGTCAAACTGGCAAAGCTCAAAGACAATGAGAGAATCTTAAGCAAGAGAAAACTGTCAAGTCATCTGTAAGGGAACCCTATCAGACTAACAGCAAGCTTCTCAACAGAAACTCTACAGGCCAGAAGAAAATGGGATGATATATTCAAAAATACTAAAATAAAAAAGCTGCCAGCCAAGAATACTTTACCCAACAGGCTATGCTTCAGAAATGACGGGAAAATAGTATATTTCCAAGCAAAACTGCAGAAGTTTACCACCACACAACCAGTCCTACAAGAAATCCTCAAGGAAGTCCTGCATCTGGAATCTGAAAAATGATAATCACTACCATGAATACAAAGGAAAAACAAAACCCACTGGTAGAACAAAAATGCAAATGAGAAAGAGAAAGTAACTAAACCTTACCATTACAAAAACACCGTAATGATAATATAATAATGCCTCTGCTTTATTTCTGATTTTCATAATTTAGCCTTCACTCTTTTTTTCTTGCATCAGTCTAGATAAAGGTTTGCAAATTTTGTTGATCTTTTTAAAGAATCAACTTTTGATTTTGTTGATTTTCTCTATTGTTTTTAAATTCCTTATTTCATATATGTCTATGGTAATCTTTGTTTTTACTACTTATATTTGCTTTTGGTTTAGTATTCTCTTCTTTTTCTATTTTCTTAAGGTAGAAGTTTACATTACTGATATGAGATTTTTCCTATTCTTAATATAGGTGTTTACAAGTGTAAATTTTCCTCTAATTCCTTCATGAAACTTGTATCCTATAAATTTTGATATGATGTCCTTTGGTTTTTATCTCTAAGTGCTCTCCAATTTCCCTGTGATTTTGCTTTTTATCCATTGTTTATTTACGAGAGTGTTGTTTAATTTCTACACACTTCTGAATTTTCTAAATTTCCTTCTGTTATTGTGGTCAGAGAACATACTTTCTATGATCTTTGTCTTTTTATATGTATTAGGATTTGTTTTGTGGCCAAAAATAAAATTTTTCTATGGAACTATAAATTATTTTTTAAAAGATTACAAGTTGTATGATGACCAATTTTGATTATCACAGTCCATTTGCTTCTTTGTGTATCAGTCCTTTAGACCCTCTATGAAAATGGAAATGATCTCTCTAGCTAGAATCAAAATATTTTATCCATGTTCCAAATTCCATGTGCTTCAGCACTCGTAGTTGTCTCACACCATTAATTGCCTCTTATTCTCTTCATTGCTTGTTTACCACCAGCATTTATTTCCCGTCTTTAAAACCTTCCTTCAGCCTTACATATGCTTTCCTCAGTCTGCCACCCTCTCTCCTATTTCCCCCTTTTAACCACTACTCCTTAGTAATAATTATTTCTTCACATTGTACTCATTTATTTATTTCCCACTTACCACAGAACTCACTTTTTCATAAATTTATCATGTGTTTAATAACCTTATCATTGTATAAGGCCCTATAATACACAATATAATTACAGTAGTAAATAATACAGACAAGGTTTCTATTCTTTTGGAGCTTACATTCTGTTGGTGGGAGTCAGGTATTAAGTAAATAGATAGTAACAAAATCTATGAGAAAAAATTAATCATGGAAAAGGGATAGCAAGAAGAGGGTGGTGGAAGCCCTTCCTGCTAAGGGAGTATATAACCATGAGGAAATGAGGTAGAAGGTCATTCCAGGATTGCATAAAAAGTGGTACAAATGTTTTAAGGTTAGGCGGTGCACACAATCCTGTATAATGACTAAAACCAGAAAACAAAGGCAGTAAAAAGCTTTTGAATGCCAGGTCTTGAAGACAAAACCTGTTGGTAAGGCAAAGCTGAGATTATTCTTTGCATGTTAAGGAAGAGTATTCGAAAAAGTCTTAGTAGTGTTTTCTGGTGTGGAAGTCAAGGTCAGGGTATTTACGAGATTTGGATTCTTGTTTAAGGTAGAAGTTTCCATCTGGGGGCTTGATAAGGACTGGTTAAGGATGACGATATAATAGTTGAAGAGTAGTGGGAACAGCAAGGTGAGGGTATTAAAGTAGGGGTTTCTAAGATTCTTGAAGTAAACAGTGATTTGATGCTATGTCTTCTGAGTGGAACAGCTTGTTTTTTTTATGTAATTTTTTTTGTGCGTAAATTCCTGAAGTTAGATGTAAAGTTATCTGCAGCATTTTTCTTTCCAAGAGTTTGAAAGTCAGGTTCATTAAGGCAGTGGATTAATAGAGCTATTTTTTGAACACAGTCAAATATTAAGATCATATTAATGTAGGTATGTGGGTATATATTACTTTAAATATTAATATAAGCTATGTATGTATAGATGATTTTTTCCTCAGTCTCCTTACAGTTATTTTTTACCATGAGCTGAACCTAGATAATGAATACTTAAGGTTGTTATCAAACTAGATCTTCACTGTTATATAAGATGTCATGATCAGGGGTCAGGTTTCCAGGTTTAATTGTTTCAACTTCCACAGTATTATGTTTTCCTATTCTTTTTGTTGAGTGATTATTTGTTAGATCATTTGGTAGCACAGTAGTATATGAGGCTGAGAATACATATAAAAACACTAACACAAATAAATAGAGAATTATTATTACCGTAATTTACTGTCCAATACTCAGTTAGGATCCAAGAGCACCCATAGTAAGTGGAAAAGTCCCATCGTTAATATGAAGAGCCTACACAACCAGATAAGGGATTATTAGACAAATTACCCAACTTTATTATTTATTGTTTGCTTGCCAGGTCTGCTAGCAATGTTAGAGATGCCAGAGAGGTCTGCAGAGATGTAAGCACAACATTCGTCCTCTAAAACACCACATGCCCCTCTTTGTGAGGCCATAATATATCTAAATGCCTTTATTTTCAAACACAGCATGCCTGCTTTCATAAACTTTATGGGTGAAGAGTTCAATAGCACAGATGGCACTGTCTGGCTCTCCTGCTATTCTCTTACAAACTCTTCTGAATAAAAAAAATATTCTTTCTTTCTGCACTTCTTGTAAAGCATGAAGTAAAGAGTCTTGAAGAAAGAAAAAATAATCCAGAAATCATCTCAAGTAGTTTGGGTTTTGGTTAGCAAATTTAGTTTTCCCTTCTCTGTTTATTCTTCCATTGTTAAGTTATTTAACAATGTCCTTTTAATACAGAAAAAGCTAATGGACCAGAACAGATTATGGATAAGGTAGTATCCTGAAGTGAGGCATCCACTTACAATGACAAAATGTACCTGTCCAGTTTTCAAGTACTAGCCAATAGGCTTTTGTGCTGCAAGTGCATCTAAGTTATTGGGGGCCACCAACAGTCTGCTTTTGCCAGAATACCCATACAGATAGGCAAATAGTGTAATGTGTTGGCACCACTCATTAAGAACAGTCCAGTGCCAGGCAATAACATTGTGTCCTATTGAGATCGTTTGGTATATCTAAAGCGAAAGAGAAGTAGTGTATCTTACTTTAAGATTTGTAAAATTACAACAGCCCCTAAATATTCAATACGTTCTTAGCTCTCTTCAATTTATATTTCTGTGAAAGTCTTGTTACAATAGGTAGTTCCCTCAAAAGGCCCCTGAGTGTTAATTTAGTAGAGAAAGGAGCCTCCTTTTCTAGTTATTATGTGACTAATTATAATGTTTGCCATCTAAAACATCACCCATCAGTTAACTCCTATTACCAAGTAAGCCAAGTGATTCATTACACAAAAACTATTATGAAAAGAACCCACATGACTCACATGAAAACATGTATAGTTGTATGTTTTAACCCATTTGTGAGCCAATTTGAGCCAGTTATTTTACTCAAGCCAAGGAGAGAGTAAGGATGTAGAAAGCAATACACTCATGTGTCACTTAATGACGGGATATGTTCTAAGAAATGTGTCTTTAGGCAATGTCATCATTGTATGAACATCATAGAGTATACTTGCACAAACCTAGATGGTATAGCCTACTACACACCTAAACTATATGGTACAGACTATTGTTTCCAAGCTACAAACCTGCATAGAATTTTATTGTACTGACTACTGTAGGCAATTTTAACACAATGGTAAGCATTTTTGTATCTAAACATAGAAAAGACACAGTAAAAAACGTTACACCTATCTAGGGCACTTACCATGAATGGAGCTTGCAAGGTTCAAAGTTGTCCTTGGTGAGTCAGTGAGAGAGTAGTGAGTGAATATAAGGTCTAATACATTACTGTATACTATTGTAGACTTTATGATGGCTACTATATCACTAGACAATGGAAAATTTTCAGCTATATTATAATCTTATGGATAACAGTTGTATGTGTGATCAGTTATTAACTGAAACGTTATCATGTGGTGCATGACTATATGGACCTTAAAGGTAACATAGTTAAAGGTAGCCTTAGACAAGAATATCATAGGATATACGGGAGAATGAAGAACAAATGAATTCAGATTAAACTGTGACTATCTTGTTAGTGTCCCACAGAATGTGGATGCAAGATTTCTGCATTTACAATAGTTGAGTAAATCTAGAATTAATAAGTGGAAGCAATCTCTTTTCAATAGGAATCTGCTGCTGAAGCATTCCTAATAGTCCTCAGTTTATGGCCTCTTTCAGGGACCACTTCCTATGATTTCAGGATGATATATTCCTTTTGAGATTCATGAATCCAAGGATTAACTCCTTGAAATGTCACTTCTACTAATTAACAATATCTGATAGGATCCTTTCCTTCAGGGCTCAAGAGCTGTCTTTCACTGGTGTTTCTTACTAAACACAAAGTTTGTGGTAATTTAGAATGAGTTTAGGAAAAAATGAGCATACTTATTCATTAGACTGGATGTATTGCATGAGTTGCTTCCAATATTTGCCCATGTTTGTTTGCAATACTGTAGAGTTGAGAATAGAAAGTGATATTTCTATATGTGTAATTTAGTGTGTACTAACTTATAAGGAGAGCATTATAAACAGGGGAGTTAAGCTAATGGAAACATCTTAGGTCAGAGTAAGCAAATTAAACACATGCTAAATCTGACCAGTGGCCTGTTTTTGTACAGTTCCACTTCCAATATATCCCCTCTCTCACTCCTAGGTAATCCTTAAAGTTCTCTTTATATCTGATAGTTACTCTCCTAGTAAAACTTAAGAATTATCTTATTGAATTTCTTCTGTCTGAATCACTATATGGTTTCCTTCTCCTGATTAGACCAAAACTGATACACTAACCAAAATCTCTGGTGAGTGCAATGAGTTTACTATCCTGGCAGATTTGCTTCCAGTAAGAGGTATTATTCTGGAAGTAAAGTGAGATATGCTACAGTATAATCTGCCTAATATTCTCTTGTTTCAGTCCTAACATATGACCCATTAACAAATACAAATAAAACTACTAAATGCGGTTTCTGATAAACCAATTTGTGGCACAGATAGCTTGCAAGCAGATGTTAAACAGTTATGAGTTTTCTCTTTGTCATATAATTAAAGAAGAGATGCAGGACTTAAAGTGTTACAATGATGAATAAGAATGTGCATGAAAGAACAAAATATGATTTCATTGGCAGTAAGATTATTGGGAAAAATTGTGCATTTTCAGTAAGCAGCAAAAATTTTACAGTATTGGGGACCATGAATCTTAATAGAAGCTCTGAAACCAAGTTGGCAGATACATCTAATACTTTAGTTGTGTGGCTGTTGCTGTTATACAAAGGTGGGTTAAGGGAAGACCATAGTATGCTTCTGGTTTTTATAATTATCATGAGATTGAATCAGAACACCAATGACTTGTTCAGATCTCTTAAATAATAGGTAGAAGTATTTATGATAATTAGAAAGGAGAAAGGTGGATCTTTCATCATGAAGGCTTGATTAGGACTGAGAAAGGATCATGAGGGAGTAATTTAGAATTGGTGGACACTGCAGACAAGTATTTTGAGACAAGGATTTCTAAGAGGCTTGGGAATAAATAGCCATTTAATGCTATCTGTAGCATATACAGTAGTCCCCCTTATCTGTGGTTTTGCATTTGGCAGTTTCTGTTACATACTGTCAACCATGGTCCAAAAAGGTTAAATAAAAATTTTCAGGAATAAATAATTCATAAGTTTTAAATTGTGCACTGTTCTAAGAGGTGTCAAGAAGTCTCACACCATCCTGCTCTATCTTGACTGGGACATGAATCATCCCTTTGTCCAGTGTATCAACGCTGTAGATACTCTCCACCCATTAGTCATTTAATAGCTTGGTCACTTAGTTGTGGTTATCAGTTCCACTTTCCCAGTATAGCAGTACTTGTGTTCAAGTAATCCTTATTTTATTTAATAATGGCCCCAAACTGCAAGAATAGTAATGCTGGCATATTATTATAATTGTTCTATGATATTATTAGTTATTGTTGTTAACCTCTAATTTTGCATTATTTATAAATTAAACTTTATCATATATATGTAGGTATATACAGGAAAAACATAGTATATAAAGTGTATGGTATCATCCAAGGTTTCAGGCATCTACTAGTGTGGGTCCAAGTTTTCTGTTGATTTAATTTGGGGGAGAGGGGCACTGCTTTCTGTAATGAACAGTTAAGTTATTGGCAACTTGCTATCTTCCTGAAAATAATTTCCTGAAATAGTCAAGTCAGATTGTTAAAGATGATGGAATAATAAAAACATGCTAGTGAATATAGCTGAAAGTTTGTCATCCTGTTGTAGATAATAATTTTCTTGGGAGTAGATGATTTTGGTTTTCAAAACTCACATAAACACTGTTTAGTGATTGTATGAAAATAATCTAAGTGATTCATTTTCAGAAAGGGGTCACTGGGGCCGAGCCCGTGGCGCACTCAGGAGAGTGCGGCGCTGGGAGCACAGCAGCACTCCTGCCGCGGGTTCGGATCCTATATAGGGATGACCGGTGTGCTCACAGCGCTCACTGGCTGAGCGCGGTGCGGCCGGTCTCAAAAAGGACAAAAAAAAAAAAAAAGAAAAAAAAAGAAAGGGGTCACTGAATAGATAAAGTTCTCCTTCAGATGGTAATGAGTTACCAGCCCTTAACTGTTTACTTCAAATGGATAAAGTTGTTCTTGAGATGGTAATGAGTTAATAGCCCTTTATTGTTCTCTTCATTTCCTAATGTTTCTCCTTTCACAGGGTTTTGGGTGGGCCTTTTTCATGGGCTTGTCTTGAACCATCAGACAAAGAAATTTCCTCCAAGGGAGTAGTAAATTGGGGTAATTTTAGACATCCGGGAAGATTGTGCATCCGGTAGTACTCTCAGCCCATGAGGAGGTGGGGCAGGGACTTGTGCACTAGGAAATAAATTGCTCGTTACAGCCCTTTTCCATGTGCCTGCTCGTCAGACACCTGAACCTTGCAAGGCCATAATTAAAGTCTCACTTTGCTGTACCTCATGTCTCCGTGTCCGTCCTTTGGCCTTGGACTGGTGAGGGTGTTTCTCACAGTGATCCAAATCAAAGGGACTTAGAAAATTATCTTTATGCTTTACTTCAGGAATAGTGAGCTTCAAGGACTCAACCCAAAACTGAGACAATAATACAGCAATAATATTCTTTAATAAAAACAGGACTAATAATTTCACATGAGCATTACTGGGATACTGTTTTTCCCCATTTCTTGTTGCATTATCTTGTAGGTATGAATGGCACTTAAGTACTCTAATTAGAGAAGATATTACCTAAACATGTTAACCCCTAAATTTTAATGCTGCTAACTCTAAGGATACCTGATCTAATCTTTTAAATCATCTATAATTTTGCCTTATGTTTAAAGTTACTATACAGTTGCAAAATTTTGCATTAGCTTAAATTTACTACATTATTTTACAATTACGCAAATATCTATTTATTTTAACCTTAAAATATTAACTAAACCTAGCATGTTTTTAACGTGTAATAAAATTTTAGTAATTTTCACATGCATCATCTCATTTGAACTACACAATGACCTTGACATAGTCAAGGAAGGCAGACAATTTTATTGGGGTGTACAGCATAGAAACTGTGAGATACAGGGGGAAAAGCTGCCATATCTATGATCAATGAGATATTAAATAATAGAAAATGGTTGTTGGATTTTGGGGTTATCCACCTAGAATCCTTTCATTTATTTACTCTTCATTTATAACCCAATTCTATAATTTCAAAATTGACATGTATGATAAATAAAGCACTGCTCATAGTTGAAGTTTTATAAAGATGTTTTTCTCAAGAGTATTTTGTAAATGTAGATGGTGAAATTTTAAGCATACTCTCTGACTATAAAGAAAGTGGGCAGATTTCCAGGTTTTCCCAGCACACTAAGATTTCAATAAAAACTGCCAATAAAGAAATTAAGAACTGATTTTTTTTTTTTTTTTTTTTAACCATGGATGTCAGGGCTCCTTTTGTAGAACAAAAAGCAGACTAAAGTCCTTAATCATTACTATTATTCCAGCACTTGGAGGAGGCTACATGATTCAAATTTGATTTTAATTTGCAGTCTCTACTATAGCAAAGCATTTAGAGAACTCATTGAAATGCACAGCTCTTTCAGGTTGCTCCCATTAGCAACACACAATCATTGTCAATAGAAATGAGGAAGAAGTGAAGTTTTGACATGCAAATGAGTACCATAAGCTCCTGACTTTGCTTCAGAATTTATGTATCTCAGCTGTCACAACAGCCATTTCCTGAAGCAAAGTATTTGTGTTGTGGCATCTCTTAATATAGGGATGCTAAAGTTAAACAAGGTGTATGATGTGGCTATTTGTACTTGACATGCAAAAATTCACCCAGGCTATTACTTGAATCTGAGGGATTTAGAAGGATAGCCTAAAGAGCAAAGGAATTATCACCCTAAGTCAGAACTATTATTCATCTAGCATATAGTGAGTAGCCAAGAGAATTTTAAGTAAACTTTTAGAACAAAAGGTTTGTCCTTCCTCAAGCAATTTTGAAGGTTAGACACAAAGACATCGATGTATGGAAGTAAAAGTATGCAGAGAAATCATTATCAAGTATCAGACATGGCAGCCCAGACATCCTAGTAAGTTACGCTGGTTATTCCTCACAGCTGTTTTCATAGAGGATTTTGTTATGAGCATTTAATAGATGAAGAAATTGAAGTGCTGAGAGGTCAAGAAACTACCCAAGGTTTCAAAGAGTGTCAGTGGTGAAGTGAGGATTCAAATGATATTTGTGTTTTACACCCCGTAAGTTCCTCAGTTATCTCCTCAACATATTTCTTACGTAGAATGCTTTCTTCCTCATCTTTATTTGACTATCTCTTTATGAAAAAGAAAAGTGTGTGTGCGTGTGTATAGTAGGGACAGAAAAGGTGTGATACTTACTCCCATTCTGTGTGTGTAAACATGGTAGGAGTGAAAAACACGTTGTACACTTCCTCACCCATCATAAGGTGAGGGAACGCTCCCATACCACACAACAAGTTAACAAGAGAAAAGCATAATGATTTTTTTAATCAAAGTTTTATATGACACGGAGTCTTCAGATATGAAGACTCAAAGACCCGGGGAAAACTGTCCATTTTTATGCTTAGATTTGATGAAGAATGGACAGCCATGTAGAAATGTGACTGAACAAGAAGGGTGTGACATGGTAATAGAGGAGGGAAAAGCCTGGCAAGGCCTGTTCGTTCAGGTTCTTCTTGGCCTCTCTGTGTAACATTTCCTTCTCCGGTGTAGAGCAGGACTCTTCTAGGATCAGGGCCTTATGACCTACTATCAGCAAGATAGGTCAGAGAATTTCTTTATGGCCAGCTCCTACAGAGAAAGGTGGGGAAAGGTTAGAGTAAAATTTCTAGGTTTTATGGCTTGCTTTAGAGTGGGGTTTTAATTTCTATGACCCTCCTTAAGGAAGAGGAATTCTGGTTTCTCTGACTTGCTTCAAAGGAGAAAGAACAGAGAGAGACAGGAGGGCAGGAGAAAGACAGAACTTGATTCTGGGACTGCTTCTAACAACTTCTAATCTTCTTTACTTCAGCATTCAGCATGCCAAAACGCCATACTGTGGGGTATCATTCTTTAAGCCCCAGCATTATACATATGTGTGTGTGTACACAATATATACACAATATTTAATGTATGGATGTGTGAGTATACATATGTGTGAGTGCATATCTTCTTTCATAAAACTGTTCCTAACTTTCTACAAATGAGTTGATGGTTCTCTTTGGTTGCATGATATTCTTAATATTTTATTTAATACATCTCATAAAAGTTTAGTTTATATGTGTTCCTTGATGGCTAGAATAGTCAGCCTCGGTTCTTAATCATAATTATACTTCAGTTGGCTAACATGTCAGCTAAAATGTTCTCGTGCTCAATAAAAGTTTAATTTATAAATAAATAAACTAACTTTTGGATTCTTTGGGGACAAAAAGCTGTACAATTTTTATTAGCTTTGGTAAATCTTAATTTCCTGGTTTTAGAAATAAGTGTTAAATTGTGGTCTGGCCAAAATTTGAGATCAACATGGCTCATCAATTTCACCTTTATTTACACGAAGATCACTCAGTTCCTCTGGGCTGTTATCTGTCCATGGTAATTATCCATGAATCCTTTGTAATTTCAGTCTATATTAACCTCTTCTGTGGCCTGCCATAGCACATAGAGTGTCCAACAAACAATTTAGAGCTTGACATTCGTGAACCTGTGCTATTTTTTAAGCATTTATTTTTGTGTGGGTGGATGCATTCTTTTAAAATAAATGATAGATAAACTGAGTCAGGTTGAACACTGAGTGTTTCTATAAACCATCTGAGCAACATGCTAAGGATTTTACTGAATGGTATTGTTAACTTTCTCATTAGATAAATACAGATTTAAAATTCAGTTTATAGTATAACCTAAGATAAAATCTCTTGAGCATGACCTTTCCTGTATTAAAAACAGGAAGAAAAATTTGTATAGCTCAGAGTTATCTTGAAAATTAAATAATATGATGCATATGAAATTGTGCCATACAGATGTTATTCAATATTAGATTTTTTCTTTTACTTTTTTTTCATTTGAAGAATCCTGTTTCTTCAGAATTTTTTTAATCTATGATAGCCTTTGTTGTAGGCAAAGCCAAAACAAGCATTGTCATTTTTTTCTCTTTCTTTTTACTTATTCTTTTCTATTTCAACATACTGTTGAATTATTGGTAAAAATCTTTGTATCAAATGTTCTTACCATGCCTCTGGCTGGAGCTGGGCTAGAGTGTATATGTGGGAAGCAGAAGGTGACAAAGCTTAGGTTCTGCTCTTCCTGCTGTTGTCCTTTCAATACAGGCATGCACTGCTTAACAATGGGGCTACATTATGAGTTTTGTGTTGTTAGGTGATTTTTGTCTTTGTGTAAACATCTTAGAGTGTACATACACAAACCTAGATGATATAGCCTACTACACATCTAGGCTGTATGGTATAACGTATTGCTCCTGGGCTACAAACTTGCACAGCATATGACTGTACTGAATACTGTAGGCAATTGTAACACAATGGTAAATATTTGTGTATCTCAACATAGCTATTCACAGAAAAAGCCCAGTAAAAATGTGCTATTATAATCTTATGGGACCACCGTCATTATGTGAGGTAAGTCACTGTTTGAAATGTCATTATAAAGAGCATGACTGTATTTCTTTCTCTGGACTGATTCTCACAGTCCTGTGGATATCATGTTATTTTTTCTCCATCTCTTTATCTGTTTGTTTAGGTGCCTGAAACATCTAGTAAAGCCCATTTACAAAGCATGTACCCTTCGTTTGCAAATACACAAAACTGATTCTCAAAAATAAAGTGGTACAAATCCTAGGGCAATGATCATTTACAGATCCCAATTTTACTTAGTCATAGGACTCTTTCAGGGCTGAGCAACCCCAAGCCTGTCTTCAAGGCTAGCTGAGTGGTAACTTCCAAAGTAGTTGAATGGCACATTGTCTTAGCTATAATATATCAGAGTTTCCTCACTTTAACACAAAGTCAAATATAAAGAATTTGAGATTTTCTTCATCAGATTTAAATTTTTGATGACCCTTAAGGCTATTATGTTCTGGAAAGTGAAAAGACACAAAGTAAGAAAGAAAATTTTTGTTGGAAAAGGGGGATGGGATTCAAAAAATTGGGCAAGGAAATTTAATAAGAAACAAAAAATATTTCTACACATGTCTACATGTGTATTTAAACTTTGCAGTCTAGTTATTATATCTTACTATACCAAGAGATGTTACTCCCATCACAAGTAGGGACTACATGTTATTAAATATAGTTAGCGTGTCTTAGCAAGTATAGTGTAGTGGAGTACATAAAAATTTACATCTCACACAGGAGGCCCATTGTTCAAGGTCTGACACCCAATACCATGAACTCTCGTTTTATTTTGTTTTGTTCTTTTGTGTGTTCTTAGTAGCAAATCTTGTTCATAGGTATTTAAAAGGTATTCTAGAATGACTGAATCAATGAACTAGAAGAACTTACTAACATGTTAGAAATTGACAATGAACAATTTTATTCTTTTATTCTAGATATAAGTCACAGATAGCAATGAAAACTAGAAAAGTTAGGAAGGCCTTTTTAACTTTTCTTTTGTATCATTTCACATATTTGCTCATATTTTCTTTTACTGCCTTGTAACTTCAGCAGCACCATAGTAAAAGAAATTTACTCTCACTTACTGTGGCCCAGACTATACCCAAACCATCACAAGCCCACAGACTGTACACAAATCCCTGAAAGTGGCACCAGGCTGACTCAACACACTGAGTTACAGCCTCTGTTAATAGCATAGTGTCTCTTCTAGTAGGATGCCATAGAATGCCATGTACAAACCACAAATACTAAAGGTGGCCCATTACAAAGCATGATGAATTATTTATTCAGTTACCAAATATGCTTACTTAGCTTAATGGGATAGAGAGCCAGAAACAAATTATAATTTCTCCCACTCAAGTACCTCCCAAATCTAGAATCTGAGTAAAAATGTAAACTATTATGCAGTTGAAATTTTTAAATCTTATTACTGCTTTTAAGCTATTCTTCTTAATGATTGAAAAATTTCAAGTCAGGATAGCATATGTACAAATGCTAATATATGTATATTTATACATAGTAATACTAATATATGTATATTGGAATGTCTATAAGTCTGTGAAGTTACATTTACATTCTTAAAGTTTTACTTTAAAAACGCTTAAAACCAAGTACAAATAAAGAAGATATGGTCTACTCTTTAAAGAACATGTAATCAGATATGAGGAAAGAAAATACAATACAAAGAACTGTGATGTATTAATTCTCTACTGTTGGGAAAGAAATTGCCAGACACTTTGCTGCTGAAAATAAAACACATTTAGTTTTCTACTGTGTCTGTGGTTCAGAAGTTGGCATATGAATTAAAGGGCTCTCTGCTTAGGATCATATCAGGCTCCAACCAAGATGCTGGCTGGGTATATAATCTCATATGAGGCTCAACTGATGAAAGATCTCCTCCCAAGATCACTTAGATTATTGGCAAAATTTATTTCCTTGTGGTTATAGGAAGATAAGCCTCTGCAGGTTGTGAGCCATAGGCTACACTCAGCTCCCACCAGTGTTCAAGCATGTGTTCATGTGTGTGCACACATGTGTGAATATATATATACATATATATGCAAAAAAGACACTGCTGAAATTAAATACAAGAAACATTAAGGGAGACATTTGATTTTTCTTCTGTTTTTAATAACAATACAAAATTGTCCATTTATTGGCTGAGACAAGTTTTAGCCAATATTATCACAATTATTAGAAGAACAAAAAAAATTTGTATTTTCATAAAAATGCTTTCACTACAAAAAAAATTCTATTTTCCAATAAGATTTAATGTCCAATGCCTTTAAGCAGACAATCTCAGTTCAAAAATATTTTTCTTAAAAATGGACATACTAGCAAAAGTATCAATTTAAGATAAAATAATTATGATTTTAGGAGAAGGTAGCATCAGAAAAAGAGAATGACAGTAGAGGTGGAATAAGGAAGAAAGTGAGGAGTAAGAGAAGAGAAAGGGGCTAACAGATTTAGTAGTCAACATTATATACATTAATTTATTTACTTCTTGTAACAACTCTACAAGGTATTATAATTTCTATTTTTACTAAAAAAAACCCCAAAAACAAAAAACTAGAACTGCAAAAGTCTCCATCTACATCAAAATTACTTCTGTATCACATTAAAATGCAGATTCTTGACACCCACCCTTAATCCACGGTGAGCATCCTTAAGGTTTTAGTCCGGGATTCTGAATTTTAAATAAGGACCTCAGGTAAATTTTATACACATTGGGATCAAAAATCCACTGCACATTACTAAACTCACTGATTTAGAGAAAGGAAATCAAGGCTCAACTTACATTTTGAAACTTTCACAGTTTTGTTACTTTGGGCAAACCACGCGTTCCCTTACCTTAGTTTTTAGCACTTTAAATATGTCATACCAATGCCTTCCAGCTTCCATAGTACCTGAAGATAAATCAGCAGTTGATCTTGTTGGGTTTCTCTTATATATCGTGAGTTGTTTTTCTCTTGTTGCTTTCAAGACTTTCTGTGTAGTTGGCTTTTAGCATTTTTGTTATGATGTGTGCGTGAGTAAGATCATTTTCCATCTATCCTACTTGGAGGTCTTTGAACTTCTTGGATGTGTAGGTTAATGTTTTTCAGCAAATTTAAAGAGTTTTGAGACATTATTTTAAAGAAAATATTCTGCCCATTTCTCTTCTCTCTGGTACTTCCATTATGTGTTTCTTTGTGTGCTTAAAGGCATCCCATATTTCCTTGAGGTTCTGTTAACTTTTTAAATTATATTTTCTCTCTGTTCTTCAGATTGAATTCACCATGGATCTATCTTCAAGTTTATTGACTATTTCTTCTGCCAGTTAAAATGTGCTTTTGAGCCCCTTTAGCAAATTTTTCATTTCCATTACTGCACATGTCAAATTTAGAATTTCAGTTTGGTTCTTTTTAATAAATTTTATATCTTTATTAGTATTCTCTATTTAATTATACACTGTCTTCATACCTCCTTTACTTCTTTACCATGGTTTTCTTTTGTTCTTTCTTAATATTTATAATGTACTTTATTTGAAGTCTTTGTTAAATCCAATATATAGTCCATCTCAAAAGCATGTTTTGTGTCCTGTTTGTCCCCATTCACCTGTATAGGTCACATGTTCCTGTTTCTTTGAGTGTCTCATTATTTAATTGACAACTGGACATTTAGTAACATAGAATCTCTTGATACTAACTATGTTCACTCCTTTCCAGGCCTTGTTTTTATTGTTGTTTGTTGTTTATTTCTTTAGTGACCTGGCAAGGCTATTTTGTTGAAGTGTATGTTTCCTGCCAGCAAAGCCTTTGGTGTTGCTCATCAAGGCTTAGCCTTGTGTATTTACACATTTACCTTGGAATGACAGTGGTTTTAATAGAGCTCTCTTTTATTGTCTTTATACTTAATCTTTCCATTAAGCTGTCTGCTTCAGTTTATATTACACCTCACATACCAGGCTCCACTAATTATTGCCATATTCCTCTATTGTTTTTGACAATGTCCCAGAGCATAAATTTCTCAGCAGCCTGACCCAATTTATTTGGACAGAGATAGGGTTTTTGAGGCCTGTCTTTGAGGATTTTTTTTTATCCCTTCTTAGCTGTTTTTTTCCCTGATTCTTTCTGATAAACTAGCTAGCCTATTTTAGCCTGTTAATCTCAAGATTAGAGTGATTAGGCTTTGCCTTCCCCACACTGTACTTATAATAAAGTCATTTCCTTTGGGGAGAGTTTTGGAGCTCTTTTTCTTATGAACCTTCTCTCCCCATGAGATAATTTTATAAGTAATTATCTGATAATATTCTAAATGCTGGGCATGACAGTAAGCTCTGGTTGTCTCACTCTTGGGCAAAATCTCTGCTCTGTGAGTAAGCTAAAGTTAAGGTTGTCACTGGGGTTAAGGTTGTCAAGGCCTCACTATTCTGATATTACCTTACTTGGGTTAGAGACTTGGTGCTATAAGTAGGAGGTGGTGGAGAAAGGGAGCTTTTGATCCCTCAGTTGAACTCACCAGGAATTTAACCTCTTCATCCTGGAGTTGGAGAGAATGAGAAGGCTGCTCCTCTGATGAAATAAAACTTTATCAGAGAATGACAAAAAAAAATCTTAAAATATTTTGAATAAGAAAGAATTAGATCACAATAGTGTACAAGTCTAAGGTTAGCATATATGAGTATTTTGTTATCTAAACTGAGACATTTTACTACTATTAATAATTATATGATAACACAAGTATGAATTGGGAGTTCCCAAGGCAAAATAGGTCATTGGATCATATGGACACCCTACACTTACCTGAAAGGAAAACAGTGTATTTGGTATGTGATATGTAAATTTCCTCTAAATATTGAATGAAAGTGTTAGAACCAGAAAAACATACTATGTGATTCAAATCTCTTTTCTGTCTTTTTCTCTCTTTCCTTCTCTGTATCTCTCTCTCCCTCTCTGTCTCACACATGCACACTCTTAAAAATTGGGTCCCAGAGAGTTTCAATGAATTACTTGCTCAAGGTTATAAAACTCATGAGAGCCAAGGTCATAATCTGTGGCTCTTGATAACCAGCACAGTGTTCTTTCTGTTCATAAATAATGATGAATTTTCAAACATCGAAATACATTTATGAGTCCACTTCTAAAACAATAGCAGTTACATATTTTAGCTAAGTGATAAGAGGAGATGCCAACCTTTTCTGCCAATAATCAAAGCAATAAATTCTAATTATATAGAATATAATTTTAGGGTTTTACAATAAAAAATTGTGTTAAGGGATAATATAAGAACATTAGAAAGAAAAAAATTTCAAGCTCAGCATCAGAAATTATTTTTGTCAGTGGACACATTAGGAAAATTAGGACAGCACGAACATGCAGAAAGGAGCAGTTTATTTTTATGTGAACTCATAGATGTTTATGTCATTATTTTCTATAAGTTTATAATAAACTGCTTGGAACTTTCCAGAGTATGGTCTAGTGTAAGCAAATAGATTATATGTATGTGTATATATATATACACCATTGTCAATACAATGCGCTTACCGTTTTACTAACATTACTTCAAATATATCTTGAACAGAACTTTGATTTGGGGATGGATTCCATTTGACATAGTCCTGAGAAATTTCCCTGACAAAGTATTGGTGTACAAGCCTAATAAACTCTTCTTTCTACAAAGGCAATTTGCCTGAAACACTTTTCTTCTGAACTGCCTATTATATTTTCATTGGTACTGACAGTCTTCTCTTTGTAACACTGAAGTGCTGACAGTAGCAGCCATCTACACTGTAAACTGGAAGTCAAGTGAATTGTACTCATCATAAGTAACTAAGAATAGGGAAGATTTTTGGCTAAAAAATCTGGTTCATCTTCACAATTTCAAGTATTGAACTTGAAAATAAATTATATCTCCTATTAAGGTGCCACTTTCATTCACCATCTGACTTTGATAACCACAGTGCATGGTACCTGGTCATATTGCAATACCTAAGAATTTTAATTATATAACTATTGTCTGGAAAGTGGGTTACACACACACACACACCCATGAAAAAGGTAGTAATATATTTAACTTAATGACGAACTGAAATAAAGCTAACTTAGGCAAAAAGGAATTTTTTCAAGAGGTAGTATAATATTGAATATAATTGACTAAATTGTGTCTAGGGCCAGACAGCAAGAAATATACTGCTAAAGATAAGCAGCTCGCAAAAGGATAAATAATTAAATTGTAGTATCCATGATCTGTATATCCCTAACTCATTAAAACACACAAAAGTGGTTCATTCATGAAGTAATGATTTTCATGAAAAAGCAGTCATTTCTTAAATGACTTTGATTTAGCTTCTAAAATTGGCAAATCACATCGTACTGACTGTCAGGATGAGGTCTGTAATCAAGGACATATTTCTTAATAGGGACAATGAGATAGAGAAGGGTATTGATGGAGAAAGGTATTGATGTACTTTTTCCCTCACCAAATCACTAAATTACAACCAGAAAGAATTTCACACCTCACCTGCAAGAGTTAATGAGGATATATTTTGAATTATTTCTTCTCTGTATATATATATACCTTTTTTTTGGTGGCTGGCCAGTTCAGAGATGGAACCGTGGACCTTGGTGTTATCAGCACCATCCTCTAAGCAACTGAGCTAAGCTGCCAGCCCATTTCTCTATAATATTTTACAGAGCATCTTCTCTGTATCAAGTACTCTGTCAGATACCATGCACCTAAAAATACACATATGTATCCTGGCCATTTAGAATTATCCTTGATTCAGCAAAAAAACAATTGTAGAAAATGAAATCAAGCTTCTCTACCTGTCTTCCTTTCACATCATTTGCCTCAATCATTTCTTCCCTTTTGCTTTTACACGATGTAATTTTGGAATCTTCCAAGCCCATGCTGTTTTCCTTCTTTAAATGTGCTTATTTTTCTTAGAGTCATAAATCAACTATTGAATCTTAGACTGGATTTTCAAAAAATAGCTGCTGTTTCCCTTTTCTGATAGTCAACAAGGAAATTAGAATTTGAATGAGACAGTAAGCTCCACTCCTCGAAGTTCAGTGATCTCTGATTGAAAAATAAAGTACCACGTACTACCTCTGGGTGCACAGAATGGACACTCATGGAGGGAAGCTAAAATTAACCAGAAGATATAGGGTTAGTTTTTAAATAGCTTATAATCTATAGAGGAATCCAATCATACTGATTTTTTAAAAAAACTTTTAACAAGGTTAAAACCCTGCTTGCTGAAAAGGTCTTTTATTTTCAGTTATTAATTAATGTTTCACAGTTACAAAGCCAGGAAGTTTACCTGTGCACAGCAGTGTGCTGAAGTAGCCCATGGCAAGTTGAATGCATCTTCTCTTTAAGAACATCATTTAGCCAACTTTAAAATTTAGCAACAGAAAGTAGAAGTCATTGCATAAACCCTGAATACCTTTTTAAAAAGCCTTTCTCCATTACTTTATAGATGGAAAAATCAAATACATTTCAAACAAGTCTCTGGCAATGGGTAATTAGAAAATGTAATCTGCTACTCATGCATTTAAAAATGCAGATATCAATGTGACTCATATTTCTTCTCAAAAATAATACTGTTTATTTAATTAAAAAATGAGCATACTTTAAGGTGATACTATACAAAAGCTTACATGGGAACATATTATACCCTGTAAAAAATATTCTTGACTTTTTAGAATAATTAATGAATTCAGGAGAATTCAGGCTGTGGTTATTAAGCCATAATGAAAGCATAGTGACCAAAAATCAAAGATATCTATGTATGCCAAAAAAACCTAGATCAGCATAAGTAAGGGAAATATTTTTATTATTTATTTATTTATTGACTTACTTACTTATCTATCTATCTGTTTGTTTATTTATTTATTATTTTAATTTCTCAATATATATTGTAGTTGATTTTCATGACCCTTTACCCATTCCTCTTTCCCCATGTCTCTCCTCCCCCACATCTAGCTATTCACTTGTCTTAACAAGTTCAAAGAACTGTTGTGATTGGTAAAGTCTTCTCCCCCCCCACCCTTTACTTGTTTGTGTGTTTATATATTTATTTATTTTTAGCTCCCACAAATAAGTGAGAACATGTGGTATTTCTCTTTCTGTGCCTGACTCGTTTCGCTTAATATAATTTTCTCTAAGTCCATCCATGTTGTTCTGAATGGTAGTAAGGGAAATATTTTTTAAAGTACCAGTGTGTTGTCCTTGCCATAGAATAATTGGTTCAAAATATCTTTAGGTTAGTCCCATTTATCTATATTTTAAAAGTTTGGAAGGTAATTGTAAGCATCAGCCAACTACTGCTCTTACAGACTCTATTTTAATAGGAGAATAAACCATGAATTTAAGCTTTTCTGTCATTATTGTGCATAAAGAGTGGTAGCTGAAGGGGGACACGGTGAAAGTATGTTGTTTAATTCTAATTTGAAAGTAAGTAAATTTTTAATGAACTAAAGGAAGCTCTTAGACAAGGATAATTATGCATATTTCTACATCACTTGTGTATGTAAATAAATCTTTGAAAATATTTTACCTTGTCATTAATACATTCAAGTTTACAGCTGCATGCACACATCTACTCTATCACATGCATTTTTACAGGCAAATGTCTTGAGGGAGATAGATGACAAAATGTTTTTAAAAACTCAGTAACCTACAACATCTCAAAATGGGCTTGGATATGGCAAAAGGACTAGAAAGAAGAAGTTAGGGAGCAGAGACCAGAGGGATGAGCTAAAGATTTGTTTATAGAACAGAGATTCCACAGTTCCCCACTTAACCATAAGGAACAACAATGAAAACACACACAACAACAAAATGGGACTTATTTGAAGTCAGGGAATAATTTGGTTTAAAACAAGGCAGCTTCCATGAAAATAACACCTTATAAAAATGTCTTCCAGGGCCCCACCTTAACAGCAATTTCAAACAAAAAGGAAAAGGAAAAAAAAAAAAGAAAAGAAAAGAAAAAAGAAGAAAGAAAGAAAGAAATCTACCAATCAGCTTATCTTGGAAACTATTGGACAGTGTGCTCCAATAAAATTAGGAGAAAACTGAAAAATAGTGTTGTGAAAATAGGATACTTTTGTCAGGGCCTTAGCCTCAGGTCCATTTCGGTGTGGTTCAGCATTCTTTGTAAGCAAGTTGTGTGTGTCTGTGTCTGTGTCAATGGGCTTGGATATGGCAAAAGGACTAGAAAGAAGAAGTTAGGGAGCAGAGACCAGAGGGATGAGCTAAAGATTTGTTTATAGAACAGAGATTCCACAGTTCCCCACTTAACCATAAGGAACAACAATGAAAACACACACAACAACAAAATGGGACTTATTTGAAGTCAGGGAATAATTTGGTTTAAAACAAGGCAGCTTCCATGAAAATAACACCTTATAAAAATGTCTTCCAGGGCCCCACCTTAACAGCAATTTCAAACAAAAAGGAAAAGGAAAAAAAAAAAAGAAAAGAAAAGAAAAAAGAAGAAAGAAAGAAAGAAATCTACCAATCAGCTTATCTTGGAAACTATTGGACAGTGTGCTCCAATAAAATTAGGAGAAAACTGAAAAATAGTGTTGTGAAAATAGGATACTTTTGTCAGGGCCTTAGCCTCAGGTCCATTTCGGTGTGGTTCAGCATTCTTTGTAAGCAAATTGTGTGTGTCTGTGTCTGTGTGTGTGTGTGTGTGTGTGTGTGTGTGTAGTTAGTGCACATGTGCAC
>NW_007735269.1:19389-21117 GCF_000696425.1 Galeopterus variegatus | reverse complement strand
ATTGTGTGTGTCTGTGTCTGTGTGTGTGTGTGTGTGTGTGTGTGTGTGTAGTTAGTGCACATGTGCACCAATGTATCTTTTTAGTTTTGTTGCTATTGTCTTCTTTAGAAAGAGAGAGAGAGAGAGTTTTCGTGAAGCAGACAGGCAAGACAGGCAGGCATCTGCCTGGAACAGCTGCCATCAGTGCAGCCATGCTTTTCCAAACCTACGGCTTCCACGGACCTTTTGGCTGGTTACCTAGCTCATAGACCTGCATTTAAGGGGTCTTGGTGACCCAGCCTGGTGTGTGAAGGTTCTGGGGACCCAGCCTGGCATGTGAAGCATTTGTGGCCCAGTCTGTGAATGGGCTTGAGGGATCTGTGAGGTCCAGACCCAGCCTTAGCTCGACAATCGGCCCAGTTGGTGCAGGGTTACCAGCAGGTAAAAGATCCCAACAACTGGTGCAGTCGAGCAGCTAGACAAGAAGACATAAGATGCAGAAAAAGGGAATGAGGTAAAGAATGTTCATGAAATGATAGGAAAATAGGAAGTCCCCAGATAACAGCTATGTAGCAGTTCTCAAAAACCATCAGGCTAAATAGGAGCAGAAAATTGGAAGGTTCTGGAATGAATATTCCCCAGACAGCAAATGAATCTGATAAATTATTTGGAATATATAGTCATGGAGATTATTGTTGATAAGAATGGCGTGGTATGGTAGGGAGGAGGAGAGAGTCTGTGAAGGTAAAGGAGGGCTGCTTTGTGTTATGTCTTTCTTATTAACATTATTTAACTTTCTGGGTTAATCTCATGAAATACTTTGACAAATTCTTCAATTTGTTAGAATTTTGTGAAAGAATTAGCTACTCAGCATTTTGAAAAGAAAACTATCGTAACACATGAAAGTGAGGGATGAAATAGAACAAAAAGAAACTGAACTATACTGCCAACTTAGCTAGAATTAAAGTCGGGCAGTAAGGAAAACAAGAGGCTGTTTTATTTAAGAAAGGTATTATTTGCACTTGAATATCATTGTATTCATTTATACCTATAAAACTTTCACTTCTGTACACTTAGTTTTTTGTCACACATTCTTATTTATACATTGTTCCTATTTATACATTAATCACTAAATTTAAAGTTGAGCACCTGGGTGGGGGAGCGGGGGATATTCTTAAGTTGTTTTCTCAGTGTGCCACTTAGAACAAAGCCAAGATTAGTACCCGAGGAACTTGACTCCATTGTAGCATTTTTCCTATTATACCCCACAACCCTTGTATAAGTTCTTCATATCTGCTTAAAGATGAAAATATGTGAGAGATGCCAAGGGAAAAATGAGACCCTCTGTTATAGTCAAGCACTAACAAGAAAGTTTGTGCCTTCACAAGGAAATGTGCCTGCTTGAAAGTGTTTAAGTCTTCAGAAATGGAATGTGAATCGGTATTAAAGAGTTGGGACATTTATTTCCCATAGAAAGATGGATCTCCCTGTTATTCTTAATACAGCCCTTATGATCTATGATACTATGGTAAGTAACTCATCTCAATGCAGAGATATAATAATCCACAGTGGAGGACCTATGGAACTCCATTTTTTCTAGACACTCTCTGTTGAAAAGACTAGAAATGGTATTCTGAGGGAGGAATTTATAGAAAGTATAGAGCTTACAGTATATTCAACAAGTGCTATGAGTCTTTTTTTTTTTTTTTCTTTTTGTCTTTTTTCATGTACGGCAACGGATCGCAACCG